>NW_018164577.1:982821-1031201 GCF_001263595.1 Phalaenopsis equestris
CTACGGTGTCGCAGGACTGTTCATGCAACACTACAGTCTCGCGATTGTGGTGAGCCGCAATTTCATGCCTAAACCGATACAGTTTTCTTCACTGCAACGGAATTGGCCTACCCTCTTGGGCCACTCGCTATTTTTATTATATATTTGTATTCCTAATATTTTTAGGGTTATTTTTTTGGGTGTTTTGTGACGCGGGTGGGAGACACTCCCGCGTGGGCAGGAGCAGCAAAACAAGCTGACTGGCCTATTTGAGGACCAATCCAGAGAAAACCCAGGCCTAAAGGCCTGGGGCGCAATTTTGATGAGGCGGGACTGCCACCCGCCCCTATTCTCCTTCATTTTTTGTTACCCATTCCAGCAGTACTTATTTGCTATTTTCAGAATTTTGAGTTAGTTTTTGTTGCTTTCAGATTGCTGTGTGGAGTTGTTCTCCCTGTTATAGGACAGTATCCGAGAAGGTGGTGGTGCTCCAGCAGTATTCTACTCTGAGGTGGTGTTGTATCTTCCCTCCTCCCTTCCACTCCCCAACCGCTAGCCCCCACAGATCCTTGCTCCCTATTCGACCGCCCCTACAGTCGCCCTTCCCCTTACGGTCCAAGTTCTCCACCAGTTTCAGCCACTTCATCACCTTTCCTATCTACAGTGACCTACTGTCCAGCTTCTCCAACACCCTTCCAGCCCTCCCATCATATCGTTGTCTCCCTGGACAACCAGGGAACACCTCTTTTCTATTACTCTTACTTGTTGTCCTTGCATTTCTGCACCCCCCCCTCGCTGCCACCCGCGCTAGTCGTTCTGATCCACCAAGTCAACCTCCATCCCCCTTGGGATACACTTTAGTGGTGTTTGTTAGTGTCATTTTGTGTTTGTTATCATTTCTTTATCTTTAAAGAGTCGTTGTAATCAATTTCAATTTCAGTAATAATATTTTTTTGTTTTTTTTTTGTGGTTTGGGCTACCTGTAGATTTCATTTTGTTTTAGACAGTTGCCGACATCCGTTCATCTCCCTTTGAGGGTTGTATTCAGGGAATTTGGTGGTATTCTGCTTGTATCTCTCTCCCTAGGTAGTAATTATCTTCTCTTATCCCCTTCCATAAACCTCCCACGTCGCTCCTAGCCACTCTGACCCTACTGCAACTGCCTGAAACAATTATCTTCTTGCAATTCTCTACCATCGAGTTGTTGTTGCTTTCTGCCACACCCTCCTGCAATCCCGTGCTTGTTGTCAAGCCGTTCCAATACTGTTCCGTCCTACTGTTGCACCCTCCACCTCCTCCAGCTTGCCGCCCAATACCATTTTTTGCTGCCGCAACCTCTTAACACCTTGTTGTCAGCTGATGCGCCTTGCCACAGCCCTCTGCTTGTTGTCCAGCTGCCACACTACTTCCCTGACTTGCTGTTGCACACTATAGCAACCTTCTAATCGTTGTCCAGCCGCCAACCTACCTTCTTCTCGACATGCAAACCCCCACCGAGCCCTAAAAAGTTATTTTTGACTAGTTGTATTTTTGTTTCTGAGCATCTTGTTTGTAACCCCTTTGAATTTTAACAATAGAACTATCATTCCATTTTAGAGCTAGCCTAACCCCAACCATATCCTAGGGTTTCTAGCCTACGCCAAATCCAAAACTAACTCCACCTAAAATAATTCTTTCTAACCAACGCGCGTCAATGGGGAGACGAGACGCGGGGTTTTGTAGGCTGGCTGAATTGGTTGGTTGATTGACAGCAAAACCGACCCAGATTGATCCCGATCAAACCCCCATGTTGGACTAAGCCAGTCCTCTTAGAAGAGGGAGATACTCACCCCCTCTCTCTTTGTGCGTCTGTTTGTCGTCCTTCACCCCTTCCTTTTCTTGTTGCCGCCCAAAAAGAAAGTCTCCCCTTCCTATTTTATCTTCTAGCCATTATAAAGTGATTGTTTGCTGGCTCTGGGTTAGTTTTTTGTCTTTGTTTTCAAATTTTTTATCTCGCCCGCCGTCAGCAGATGTTTTTCCTTCTAGAGCTATATTCAAAGGCAAGTAAGTGCCCCAACTGTAATTCATCTGAGATGTACTCCTATCGGCAGCACCCAGAACATCTCCCCTTCGGCCGCCAGCCTCCACCACTTCACCTTGCAGCCACCCACCTCACTGCTCCCCAAAACTTATTGTCCACTCCCTGTTTTCCTCAATCGTTGCCCACATAACATCTGTCGGCTGCTATATCATCATTCGGCCTCCAGCTGTGCCTGCTGCCTCCAACCAATCCCTCAATCTGCTGCCCAGCTGCCACCTCTACTCTAGGGTATATTTCGTGTTTGTATTGTTGTTATTTTCCTATTGTTAGAAATCTGTGTTTCTAACCATATTTTAAAGCAGCAATAATATTTATATTTTTTTGTGATTTGGGTTAACCTCAGTATTACTCACACTACAACACAGTTATACACTTCCTTCCACCTACCCACACCCAATACCTAGCCAAGCCGCCAAGGAGATAATTGTCAGAGGCTTGATCGAGGGGAAATGACACAATGTCGTTTATGAGAAATTCACAGAGTTGTTCAAGAGTTTTCTAAAGAGGATATGCAATGGGAAACCTGCCAACAAGAACAAAGGCTTGCCACCTTCAAGAGGAGGTAATCTGGATGGATCAAACGTAGCCACAATAGTAATTTGCTAGATCAAATGAATTGAGCGAATCTCTTCCACCATGTGATATCCAAGGATGAAAACACTCTACCTTAAAGATATGAGTTGAAATATCCGAGAAGCCGTAATTTTAAACTAAATGTGGATTTGCCATATTTCGACGACCACATGGATCTGACAAGTTCATCAAATGGCTTTGGAGTTTAGAATGTGTCTTTGACCGGTAGGGCGTTCCACTGGACATAATGATGAAAATAGTTGTCATCAAGCTACAAAAGGGTGCATTATTTTGGTGACAAAATTTATAGTACATATGCCAACAAGAGGGAAAAGACAATATCACTAACTAGACTGAGATAAAATAGGAGATGCAACGCCAATACCTACAAATTCCCTACAGACTTGAGGCTCAGACCTCCACTTCAAAAGTGGAGAGACCATATCACTGGAAGATCATCACATCTTACAGACATGGTTCAACCTCAGGCTCTTATAGCTAGGGCTCAACATCCAAGCTGAACCCGCCTGGACAGACACTAGGTGGAAAATAGAACGCACCAATCTGCATCCCCAAATTCATCCCAGTCATGAAGTGTTTCAAGTTCCACGAATTTGAGCATATTGAAATAGACTGCACAACCAGAGGAATGATAAAGTTCACGGAACATGGAGCTATCGAAGAAAGGGACAATGACACAGTTGACATTGAAGAAGGTGAGGACACAAAAGAGATGGATCATATTCCAACAAATGAAGAAGAAAAGCACATATCACCAGTTGAGAGCATAAGGGAGGCTCCATCAGAATTCACATTGGTGGTCTAATTTGATCATACGTCCAAGGGATCGACACAAAGCAATCGACAACTCTAGATAATGGAAATTCGAACTTTTCATATAGATAGACTCCTTCCTAAATTGCCAATAATGATAGAAGTCCAAACATGTAAGAAATGGGGTCCTTTTGTGCTACATTCAGAAAATTATATTGAGTTATTTCAATATTATATTCAGTTTAGCAATGTACCCACCATCAAATGTTTAAACAGGAGGGATAAACCACAACTTTAAAAATTGTTAGAGGAGCCTAATGGAGAAAAAAAATCTTCTATGGGATCCAGGCAGGCCCTACCATAAGAGAACAAGAGACCTCTCCCGAGTGGTTTCTAGTAAAAGTAGGGAACTTACAAAACTAGAGTTTTGAATGTTGGGGAGAATCTACGACTATATGAAACTACAGCTCATGTAGTGCCAAAAGCATATGAGTATTTATTCTATCAGGGTGTGCTTTGGAATGACAATGCTGACATAAGAAACTTGCCAGGGAGTTACAATAGCTCCACACCTTTTAACATTGCCAAGTTGACTGCTATGAGGAGACAGAAGCCTTGATGGATATGGTTGGAACTCGCCCAACCTCAGCAGACTGAAGTGGTAGCTATCAGAACACCCCACCTTTAGCAATAATAGCCACAATGTCAGGGGATTGTTCTCGCGACGCTGCTACAGTCTCACGACCATGGCGAACCGCAGTTTCACACTTGGACCAAAACGGTACAATTTTCTTTATTGTTGCACAATCAACCAACCCTTAAAGACCACTCCCTCGTGAGTACCAGAAGAAATAAAAAGAGGACAAAGACAGGTACAACTACAATGAGAAATATTAAAGTATTTAATTTGAAACTCTGGCTACGTCTGTCCTCATCTGCACTATCAACCTGGGAAAACATCAGATTCCCATGACTGCTGATAGTGTAATATGTGAGACTGTCAGCCCACCGGAAGAAACCGCAACGAGCTGTAACACCCTTGGCACAACCGTAGAACTGCCTCCCAAAGCTATGAGACTGACGTGCGTGGTAGTCCACAATAACACAAAATACCTTTATCTGTAACTGATATCCTAGAAGTCATGTTGGTATAACTGCAAAAAAAAAAAAAACCAAATGTCAGCTCAAGATATTTTAAAAAAATCAAAATTAAAAGAATATGAATATAAACCTATAATCTTATTAAAGAAAAACTTGATAGATCAGGAACCACAGATAGTGTCTGTGATAGACTCCCTTAAAGCAATCATATCAGCCAAACCTTCACCATCATGATCTCCAAATTCATTAAAGTAATCCTCAGGTAATGAATGTCCACCCACAATTCCTAGAGTTTGCTCGAAGACATTCAGTTCATCATTCAGTCATACTGAAGTCTGTATCTGATCGTGAGGAATGTCTTCGGATGAAGTTATATAGTGTCAACCACAATATGCACCTGTTTTGTAAAGAATACGACGACATATTAAATAGGATGGCGCATTTCTTCTTCCAAACCTCAAATATTCTTTTAATTACTCTGCGTAAAGATGAGTGGCGTTTATTAAACATTTTCTTTCTTCCACAGACCGTGTCACTTGCTCTCTCGAAATCAGGAAGATGATATCTTGTGTCAGGATAAGGCTTCCTTCAGAGGATAAGGCTTCAGGTATCCCCTTTGCATAGGATATCCGACATCAACCAGATAATATTTTCTGGTACGAAAAATACTGTTAATTAAAAATATTACCTGCTTAGATATACAAATTAAAAAGCAAAACTAACCTGATGGTGGGTGAGGGAAACGCTGCGATTCCTAGTGGCAAAGGAGAAAATTCGACTGTCATGTGCACTCCCTTCCCAGCCCGCCACTACAAAATTAAAACACATGTTGAAGTCCATACAACCATGACATTCTGAGTTGTTGAACCACTCCAACCGATGTATGCAACATTCTCGTGGTTGGGTAGTCGGGCATCAATGTGGGTACCGTCAATTGCACCAATACAGTTCTGTTTAATTGTTCGTTAGAGTAATAATATTATTAAAGTATGGTATGCAATAAAATAAAACCACTCATAGTTATCTTGAAATATGACATGTATCGAGGATCGTTGGCAATTTGTTCTGGAGTGGTAGCAAATGATGGATCATCTGGTTTAATTATTTCAGCTGCTAAGCTAACAAGAGCCTGTATGTCTTTAGAAAAGTAACAACTAACTATTTCAGATGAATGCTGAAATCTTTCCATAGCTCCTCTAATTGATTCATTCTGTGACAAAATAAACAGTGTTATAGCCAACACCTCCCTAAAGAATCTTTAAGGCCGTGATTTAGGCATAACTTGTGCAGAAGATCTATAAAAATAAGTGTTGTCATCCTGAAAAATATTTCTGAACCTTATTGGATGGCCAGAAAGCATTTCACAAACTCATTTATCTCCAACAAAGCTGGATGTCATGCGAAGAATGCGAGCACTGCTATTCCGGTAATAATCCATCAACAATATCGCAATGGCTGTAGCAAATGTCATTCTCTTACGACGCTTACACTACGAATCCATCCTAAATGATATAAGATGTAAACAAAATGAGTGTAAAATAAGATATGTCTACAACACTACTAATCAATTAAACTTCAAATATAAATTGTTAAAGTTCAGAATATATAATACGCAACTTATAAATAAAGCTTTAACCACTAACAGGTACATTTAAAAATAAAAGACTACATATGTAGAAGGTCCAAACATATTAAAAATAAAATTACATGATTAGAAGTTCCAAACATTAAAAAAAATGACATAAGTAGAAGTTCATATTACTGCAACAAATATATATACAATGAATAAAAAAAAATATCATTCATCGACCCAAACCCGCAAATATTCGAGACGCAATTCAGGCCCTAGCGCCATGAATATTTTCATTCGAATTGAATCCTTAAGTTTTTTCACACACTGTGCGTGAAATCGCCTGTCGGCCACAACTTCAGGAATAAAAACCAAAAACCTGAGACAGTCTAATATGTTAGAGTTAGAGATTGGTGGAGTTGCAAAAGCTTCAATTAAACGATCGAAGGAGATGTTTACAAAATGTTCATTCTCTTTATTCTCTTTATTTTTCTTACTTTATTTTTCTTAGCAATCTTTGGCCTCTTTAAAATTGTACTGGACTCCCCCATATCCCTCTGGTTAATGATAGACACTTCTTCACCGAGTGTCAATGACTCAGATGTGATTTCATCTAGTATCCATGTAAAACCGCTTTCAGTAGGGTTGAATGAAAACTTTTCCGTTGCGACAACCCATTTAAACATTACGTCCAGTTTTTCTTCAAATCCGGCTCAATTCCGCACTGTTTATACTTCTTCGCTGCCAGTACCGCCTGTAATATAGCATTTAAAGGGAATAGTTAGGAAATTATAATCAGAGAAAATAATTTGCGAAGCTAACAATTCATGGATTAGATAGAAAGTTAACTCTAATTTTTCAACC
Source organism: Phalaenopsis equestris (assembly GCF_001263595.1). NCBI lineage: Eukaryota > Viridiplantae > Streptophyta > Magnoliopsida > Asparagales > Orchidaceae > Phalaenopsis > Phalaenopsis equestris. The sequence goes on from NW_018164577.1 coordinate 989,763, forward strand.
CACCATTCAGCTGGAGCATCAATTGTCCTTTTAATCGGATCCCAACCCAGACCGGTAGATCCACGTTTCAACTCCTTCCATATTTTTCATTCTTTCTTCAATTGGTCTCATTTGTTTTCAAATTTAAGCCGGTCGTAATCCCTACCAGTCAATTCTTTGAATCTCTTAGCAATGTTTTGTCACCCTTCCTTATTAAAATACGTTGTTGGTTTGTTCCTCAGTTCTATTTCTTTAATACACATATCGCAAAAAAAATATTTATTTCTTTTTTATCCCACATTGTGTAAGTGTTAGGGCATCCCCTGGAAGCAAGGATGCGAAAAGTGGAGGGTTGTGTTAGGTAGTCGACAGCCAGCGTAAAACTTATCGAAAAAAATGACATGAATCCTTTTTATCATTGTGTAAGTGCTAGGACGTCCCTTGGAAGCGACACGCTGTATAGCCTGAATACAGTGAAAAGTGTGCAACGGCCGCTACAACGGCGCCCGGGTGTAGTGTTAAATAAGCAAGGGTTCCCACATTACGGGCGAATGCGGGTAAAGAAGTTAGTCCATGAAACTAATGAAACTAATATTAGGATAGGATCTTGGAATATAGGCACTCTCAATGGTAAATTAATGGAATTAGTTGATATTATGATTCATAGGAAAATTAATATCTTATGTATTCAAGAAACTAAGTGGGTTGGAGAAAATGCTAAGGAGATTGATAATTTAGGTTTTAAACTTTGGTATTCTGGTAAGAGTCGCACTAGAAATGGTGTAGGTGTAATTATAGATAAGAGTTTGAAAGATAATGTTGTAAAAATTAATAAAGTTGGTGATACAATTATAACTCTTAAGATTATCATTAATACTAAGATTTTTAATATTATAAGTGTTTATGCTCCTCAAGTAGGTTCAAATACAAGGTCTAAAGATAAATTTTGGAATGACTTAGAAGACTTAATACAAATGATACCTCTTGAAGAAAGAATTTTTATTGGAGAAGATTTAAATGAACATGTCGGTAGAGTGGTAGAAGATTTCAGAAATATTCATAGTGGCTATGGTTTTGGAGTAACTAATGAAGAAGGTAGAGCTATTTTAGATTTTGCTTTAGCATATGATTTATTTATTATTAATATTTTATTCAAGAAAAAAGATGAACATCTTATTACTTATAAGAGTGGATCTAATAAAACACAAATTGATTATTTTCTTACGAGAAAAAGAAATCGTCGCGACTGTAAAGATTGTAAGATCATTCCAAGTGAAAATTTAAGTACCCAACATCGTTTACTAGTTTTAGATTTTAAGATTAAGAGTTGTAAAATAAAAAATGCTAGAACTCATCATTGCAGAATTAGATGGAGAAAATTAAAAGACACAAATAAAATTATTTTTATAAGTAAAATTCAAGATTTCAAAATTTGGGATATTCATGAAGAAGCAAATGTGATGTGGGATAAAATAACAAACATTATTAAACAAGTAGCAAAATATATGCTTGCAGAATCAAAAGAAAATGTATTTACAAATAAAAATAGTTGGTGGTGGAAGAATAATGTGCAAGAAAAGATAAAATATAAGAAGTTATGTTATAAAAATTGAAGTTGATAAATATAAGAAGCTATGTTATAACAATTGATTTAAATGTAAAAGGTTAGAGGACTGAGAAAATATCAAATGGCCTGTAGGGAATCTAAAAGAACAATCTATGACGCTAAAAATTTTGTTTTTAATAATATTTATAATAGATTAGATACTAAGGAGAGTGAAAAATATATGTATAAACTAGTCAAACATATAAACTAACCAAACAAAAAGAAAAGTGAAGTAAAGATTTAACTCAAGTAAAGTGTATTTAATATGAAAATCAAAAAGTATTTTTCTTAAAAAAAGATATTCAACATAGGTGGGTGAGTTACTTTGATAAACTTTTTAATGAAGTTTCTGAAAATACGATCGACCTTAGTGATTTTAATATCGTGAATAATAATAAAACGTTTCATTTTTACCGTTTAAAATATATTTGATAAGTTGTTCAACTTAAACATATTTCTTACCACCTGTACTATTTTTCTGTTCTTTTTTTTTCACAACTCCTATTTATTGTAGTTTGTAAGGAATAGTTGAATGGCTAGAAAATGTCATGCTTATCACAATATCAACTCTCCACTTCTATTAATATGTAGACTCTTAATATACTTATCACTTGGATTTTACACCAATGCTCTAAACTGTATGTACATTTCAAGTGCTTTTAATTTATGCTTAAAAAATTATGCCCAATTCATTTTACTATAATCACTCGTAATTTAATGTAAACTTATCACAAAAATTTCTCATAATCAATTTAGATTTATGTCGGGCAGGTCCACTATGGAAGCTATACATTTATTGAGAAGTTTGATGGAGAAGTTCAGAGATAATAAGGAGAAGGTCTACTATGGAAGCTAAACATTTATTGAGAGGTTTGATGGAGTAGTTCAGAGATAATAAGGAGAATCTACATTTGATTTTTATTGATTTAGAAAAAGCTTACGATAAGATTCCAAGAGATATCCGTTGGAGAGTTCTCGAGAAGAAATGTGTTGATATGACTTATATTCAAGTCATTAAAGATATGTATACTAGAGTTGTTACTAGTGTTCAAACTGAAGGAGGATTGACAAAATATTTTCCTATTTTTGTTGTATTACATTAGGGATCGACTTTAAGCCCATATATTTTTGCTTTAGTTATGGATGGTCTTACTGGACATCTACAGAAGGATGTAACTTGGTGTACGTTTTTTGTTGATGATGTTTTTCTCATGGATAAAACGAGAGAAAAAGCCCAGAAAAAACTTGAATTATGGAGGTCTACATTGGAGTCTAAAAGCTTCATTTAAGTAGAACTAAAACTGAATATATGGAATGTAATTTTAATAGTAATAGCTCTAGTGATAGAAGTGTGACTTTGGGCGATCAAATTATTAAAAGGTGTGAACGATTTAGATATCTTGGGTCCGTTGTCCAAAGCGATGGTGATATAGATGGGGATGTTAATAGTAGAATTCAAGTTGGTTGGTTGAAGTGGAGGAATGCTTCGGGCCTTTTGTGTGATAGAAAAGTACCGCTAAGACTGAAAGGAAAATTTTATAAGACGGTGGTGAGACCGGCAATTCTCTATGGTGTTGAATGTTGGCCTTTAAAAGAGAAGCATAATAATAAGTTAAGTGTTGACGAGATGAGAATGATTAGGTGGATGAGTGGCTTTACACTTAGAGACAAAATGCGGAATGAATATATTCATGATAGGGTTGGTGTAGCTCCTGTGACAGACAAAATTAGAGAAAGTCGTCTTAGATGGTTTGGTCACATTAAACGTCGACATCCACGTTTCAACTTTTTCCATATTTTTCATTTCTTCTTTCAATTGGTTTCATTTGTTTTAAAATTTAAGCCGGTCGTAATTCCTGTCAGTTAATTTTTTGAATCTCTTAGCAATGTTTTGTCATCATTCCTTATTAAAATACGTTGTTGATCTGTTCCCAAGTTCTATTTCTTTAATACACAGATCGCAAAAAAATATGTGTTACTTCTTTATCCTACATTGCGGACGGGCCCCCTTCAACCGCTTTAGACATGATGTAACTATAAACAACAAGTGAGAATAAAAACTTTTTAAATTTGAATATCAATAGAATTGTTGAAGAAATAATTGCACCAGCACATTCACAGTGCTCATCATTATGAATCTCAGGCCAACAACAACACAAGCCAACAACAACAATAGTCTCCAAATAATCAAATTGACTCAACTTTCGAAGGATTTTCCACCAATACAAACAACAGTCTAGCTATTTGCTCAGAATATATATATTTATATATATAAAGACAAATCAATTATGTGATTCGGTTAATGACCTAAATCCATAGTAAGATATCGAAAATATTTTATTATGCAATTGTATGCTGTTACATAACTATAAAGGGAGAACAATACAACTTGCAATTCTCCCTCCCATTTCTCCCTTTGGTGATAATAAAAATTTCTCAACTAACAAATAAAAATTGAACATGTTTCCATTCTTACTCTCTTTTCATATTTGCTAAAAACCGAATGACAGATCACTCTCTTCTGATCCCGCATTTGAACAATATCCCAAAAGCAGACATAAGAACTCATAAATCCATTCTCACTTCACATTTGAACAATACGGAAAATCCTTAAAGCAGGCATAAGAACACATAAAACAGGCATTTGAACCCATATAGCAGGCATGAGAACCCATAAAGCAGGCATTTGAACAAAACTAAAAATCTATTCTCAGTTCGCAGGTTTGCTAAGAACCAATACAGCTCCCAACCATTGGTGAAAGCCTTTAGCATCAATTTAATACCTCTCGATATAGGCATCAAAGTTATAATTGATCCCAAAAAAATTCAATTGCTGAAAACACGATTTTGAGTGAAGGTGAATGGAACTTAATATGAAAATACAATTCTTGCATATAATAATATGAAAAACAAAACCTCGCATATGCATATGAACCCTAAACAAAAAACAAGTAACTCCCCAATGATATAACCATTGCCTCATATAAAAACAAACATTGCATTTTCTTGTATAAGCATATGCATATGAACCACAAACCCTATAACCATTGTCATTCTTAACATAAAACACAAGATAAAAGTATGGAATCCTCTCAATGACGAGTTAGATATATGTTTGGAACATTAGAATTACACGCTAGTATGCTTTCATAGAAGAATAAAAATTTCGTAATGCATTTTCATGAACCAAGCCATAATCTTCATTGTATAACCAAATCAACAATTTGTTATTTCCAATTACTGCATAACAGGAATTCCTGCAAATTTTCCACCACACAAACAGTAGCTAAACAATTATATAACTTCATCAATTTGCTCAGAAACGGAGCCGATGCCTCCCATCAAACGAACAGAGTCAAAACCAGAAAAAATGCCACAATATCATGCCCAAAACCAGAGCCACTACCTCCCATCAAACAACGAATACCACATATCTCAATTGGCCTATAGTGTAAAAACTTTCATGGACTCATATTTCAGACACAAAATAAAAAAAAATAAAAAAAAAAAAAAAATGGTTATTGTATCTACACATCTCAAAAGAAGGATCAGCGAAAAGAAAGGTTTTCAGGATCGCAGCTAGCAACCCAAATCCAATAACTCGTTAAAATGCCAAAATATCAGGGCATAGAAAATGAAACATATCTCAACGGACATAAAACCCAAAAATCAGAGAAAATGCCAGATTCCGCAAGATCCCCAAAACAACCCATGCCATAGATCTAAACTAGGCAATACCTAAAAACCCTTAATGTCATCATATTCCCATTTCCTGCATCAACACTGCTCAGAAAGAAGATCAGAGTAAAGAAAGCATTCCAAGGCTCGCAGCTAGGGTAATCGAAAGGATACTTGATGATCAGGAAAGAAAATTTGGAAAGGAAGAAGGTTCGATCTCCTCTAGAACGACGAACCAGAAAAGAAACCAGCGAGGGAGGCAAGGGAGATCGAGGGCACCTCCGGAATTCCTAAGGCAACACGGATGGCTAACACAGGACGCGAGGCTCGGACAACGTCAAATGACATAAAGGAATTAACCAACGCAGACGCAGTGCGAGAGGCTAATGCCGGTGCGAACGCAACTAACAAACAAAGAGGCGGCGTTTTCAAAACACCGCCGCTCCCAATAAGCTGCCCCAAACGGGGCCTAGGTGATACTCCGATCGCATCTCTCTCTCAAGGTAGCGATTATCTTTCCTTATCACCTTCCACATCCTCCCACGTCGCTCTCAGCCACTTTATTCCTGCTTCTACCTTCCAGGTGTCGTTTCTTGTTGTCGCACCCTCTCGCAATCCCCTTCTTGTTGTCGGCTATCCCAAATTAATTCCAGCTTGCTACTGAACCCTCCTCCGCCTCCACCTGGCTCCCAACACACTGCTTGTTGTCACAACCTCCCACCGCTCTGTTGTCGGTTGTCGCACCTTGTCGCAACCCCCTGCTTACTGTCCAGTCGCCACATCACTTTTCCGACTTTCTGTCGCACAGTCCAACAACCTTCTATCCGGTGACCCATCTTCCCCTTCCTATTGCAAACCCTCCTGATCACCTACAGTTCTCAATTTCCACTACCTCAACACACAACCTACCATCATCAATCATCGCCCTAGAGAGTCTTTTATGTTTGTGTCATCGTTTTCCAACCTTTAAGTGTGTTGTTTGTAACCCCGTTGAATTTATTAATAAAATTAACATTTTGTTGTGGTTTTTGGGTTTAACTCCGGTATGACTTCATTTTTGAGTTTTCATGTTATTTCGAGTACTAAATCCATAGACAATAATAAAAAGAGCTTAGGAACAATCTTAAGTATATAAGCGTGATATATCCTAGATCTAGAAACTTAATTAGATTTTCTAAATCTAATGTGAAGACTAACGTTCAAAAGCTAAACTCAACATATATTTTCATTTTTTTATTAGAAATCTAATAGAATGAAGATATCAAATGCCAAATAAGTAATAATTTTTCAATAAATACTTCTATGCTAATATATATACATATTAACCTTTTAAATAATTCTGCCCCTTTGTATTGATGTTCCCAATCCATACTAGATAAGAAATTCCATGACAGGGTTGTGAAGTCCACATGTCGGGAGGGAGATTCAACTGGCCTCTTAGGGGTCAGGATTTGCCGCCCAACATAATTGGATCCCTAATTTGTTGCCTGATAGTATTTTTAGGTGTTTTGTGCATTCTATGTTTAGTTTTGATTTCAAATTTCTATCGGGAAAACCACTGTCGTCTAGGTTTTCCCCTCTAGAGTTGTATTCGAAAACAAGAAAGTGCTTTAGCTTCAACTCATTCTGAGATGGTGTTTATCTACATTCCCAGCGTCTCTAGCCTTCATCTCAGCCTCCCCACCTGTTGTCTCCTTGCCGCTAGCGCTCTCATCTTTTGCCTCCTTTCCGTCATCCTTCCAATCTGCTATCCCCTTTGCCTTCAACCCTCCATACCTACAGTCTTTGTCACCAAGCCTTGCAAACCGGTGCCTTTGGTAGCCAACCACCCCAACTAACTTACTTTCCCCCAACAACAGCACCCCCCTCCCCCCTCTCCATACTGCAACCTCTCCACGACCTTTAAATCCAGCTCTAGTTGGGTGACTGTGTTGTGTGTTTATCCCTATATTTCCTTTTAGTTGTAGATTTGTAATTGCCTTTTGTTTCGAGTAATAATATTTATTTCCTTTCATGGTGATTTGGGTTAACTCCAATATCATTCCACCGTGCACATCAATGCTAAAATAACCAAAAAAAACTAAGCACGTCATAATAATATTTATCAATCCTGCAACAGTATTAGGATTTACCTTTTTCTAATGTCGTAAGCTATAAGAGAATAAATTATTATTAGAATTATTTTTGAGAAGTTGACAACTAAAAAGGGTTATGCAAAAGCAGACAAAAAATGTTGCATTCACAACATATAGCTTTCACAAAAACACCCGATATCACAAAGTGACAAATAAATGCATCAAAAAGGGATAAAAGTACATCAGGTTTATGACTCGGGTCGCTAACAGCGCTCCTATAGCAGGACGTTGAACCGCGGGGCAAGCAATCCCGCGAACCATCATGAAGACGAGGGGAGAGATTGTGAAAATGGGATCGCGATACAACAGCCTACCGACCTTCCTTTGGTGTTCTTCATATGGGAAGTATTTTAATAGTTGTTCCCTGTATTGTTCTTGCCTCCCCACTCCTTCATTTGATATGGGAGTTTTCTTTTTTTATTTTATTCCTATTTTTTCGCTAATGAAAGTATATAAAATGTTGTTTTCTGTTTGTAAGGGGCAGTTTTGGCAGTGTTTATATTCAGATTCCTCTGTGGAGTCCTCTCCCTGTTCCAGGGATGTATCCGAGGAGATGGTGGTGCTCCAATTGTGTCTTACTCCAAGGTGGTGTTGCATACTTTCCCTTTACCTTCCCCAAATCATCTCCTCCCATCTCCTCAGTCACCGACCTCCCCTTCCATCACCCCAACACCCGAACGACCATTTCTTGCACTTGTACCTCATTGTTCTGCCTTCCTACCACCTTCCCAACTCCTCCTAGTCACCACATTGGTTGTCGTTGACCACCTACAACCCATCCTACTTGATGTCCCTAGAGTTTTGCACCTCCCCCTCATCGCTACCAACATACCTTGCCTGCCATCATCTTCCAATCATCCCTGTCCCTCTAGTGGGCCTCCACCACCCATTTGAATACATCTTAGAGGTGTTTGCCTGTGTCGTTATGTTTTGTGTTGTTGTGTCTGACTGCATTGTGTTGTAAATTTATTTACATATTAATAAAAAACTGATGTTGTGTTCCCATTGTTTTTCCTACTTGGTTCGGTATAAGTTTAGGCGTGTAGTAGGTGTTTCTTATTATGACCTTAGATAAGATGCTGACTTCTCCTTAACATATTGTTTAGCCTTGAAGGGGTAAGCTAATACTGGGAAAAGAACTATAACCTGTTGTCGGCGCTTCACAGGGAGTTCTAAAAGAACATCATTCTTCAGCCTACGAATCATCACAGTGCCTTTCATCAAACTATGCAGCTCATCATGGTTGCTCGCACCTTGGTACAATCCAAAAACACCCTAAAAAATAAATATACGCCATAAGAGCCTTCTATTCGAAATATTTCTATAAGGTTAGTTTAGCATAATTAAAACTGAACACTTACACCTTTGCAATATCGATTACCATACTCATGCACACTTCTATACACCTCAGGGTGTAAGGCTTCAAGCTGCATTTCAAACGAATAAAGAAAATTTTCATATACAACCTTGCACTTAATTGAAAGAAAGGAATTTGCATGCGCTAGCCAAAGAACAACCATACCTGCTTAAATAACTCGATAGGACGTGATAAAGCAGGAGTTCCACTTAGTAAAATTGCATATTGAGCTTTCTATAATCACAATATATACAAGTGATTGAGCTTTATAATCAAAATAGTAATCACATTTTAATCATTCAAATATTAAATTAAATGAATTAAGCATGCTACAGAAAAAGGCATTCCACTTTCAATTTATGATTCTACATATAAGCTGTTGTTCTAGAAAAAACAAGATTTGAAGTTGTCTTTGTAAAGAAATAGAATAGGGAAGAAACATTTTCAATTAATTTTATATCCACACCTTAGAGAATATTCATCTCATTATTTCCTTCCTTTTGTATTTTTCTTGTCATTGTTATAAGTTATATTAAGAAACAATTTATTCCTGTGAAAAATTATGAGGAATAAATTATTTTTTGAGATTAGGAGTTATTTCATTTCTTATTTTATATTTATTTTCTTAGACTAGAAAATATTTTCATTCCTAATTTAGGCTTTCATATTTTATGTATATCCTCCTTCATATCAATGAAAAAATTCTCGTTTAATTCTGCATTATTTTGAATTTCAATATGATATCAGAGCCTAATTTCGTACCCTAGCCACCGGTCCTCCTAGATCCGTCAGACTCCCTTCCTGTCATCCTCCCCGTGCGGGAAGCGGGTACTTCTCTTGGTATTGGAAACAACATTTTTTTCTTCTCTCTCCGATGGGCTTGGCATGTTAGTTGGCCCTTCCCAAGCAAGGAGTTTTGACTCTTCCGCACTCTCACGAGTGGCCTCTCCTAACAAGATTTATGTTGAATCTCTGTCAGCCGACTCTCCGTCTCATTGGAGACCCTTCTCTGATGAGTAATGTGTTGATGGCATCTTTGTTGTCCCTCCCAGCCCCATGACTTTCCCATTCTTCTCATCCTGGGGAAATATTTGCGTACGTAATAGGCACGCAGAGTTGCGTGCCTAATAACCCCACAATAACCTCTGTTTCGCGGTTATTAGGAGGTTATTGGGGTATTAGTTCCAATAACTTATAACCCTAATAACCTTCGCGGGTTCTATTTCAATATTATTCATAGGTTATTATGGGGCTATTGCGGGGTTAATGGAGTACGCACGCAGAGTTGCGTGTGTATTATGTACGCAAATATTTTCACTCATCCTTTGTTTTTTTCTATAGCAGGTCCTCCTCCGGAGTTTTTCTATGTAGCAGTCCGTCTTTCCTTATTTTTTGCGGGTCCTTACTGTTGGATGTGCACTTATTTTTCATGGAGGTCATTCCCGTTGTTTATTGGGACATGTTCCTTGTAGCAGCCCGACTTCCTAGTTTCCAATAGTCCAGCTTCCCTGATTTCCTGCAGTTGTCCAAATTCCTAATTTCCTATAGTTGTGCAGATTTCCAAAAGTCCAGCTTCCCTGCAGTCTTCACTTACCACTGCTTTGCATCCCAGCTGACGCTAGGCTTCTCGAGGAAGATCCACAGGCCCTCCAGAATATTTTCCTGTTGTCTTTTTCTGAAGATTGTCTACTTCCCTGCAAATTTCCTTGCAACATGACCTGTAAAAGCATTATGTCTACCCACAGACATTGCAGAAACTACAGTCAAAGACAAACTAGTCATCTAAAAGTCGGTCTTTTCCTATAGGTTGTTTATTTTCCACCAAACTCCCCTGCAACAATACCTGTATAAGCCTTCTGTCTACTTACAGACGCTGCAGGAACTATAGTCAAAGATAACCGCAGTTGTCTACTGCAACATTATTTGTAGGAGTCTTCCGCCTACCTACAGAAACTGCAGAAACTACAGTCAAGGCCAATAATAGTACAGGATGAAGACTTCAAATTCTACTTTATAGGATCTCCCTCACTAATTGTTTGATGTTTTCAAATCCAAGTTGAACATGGTTTTCAACCATGTTTTGACTTGAGAGGGAGTGTTAGAAGTTATATTAAGAAATAATTTATTCTTGTGAGAAATTATGGGGAATAAATTATTTCCTGAGATTAAGAGTTATTTCATTTCTTATTTTATATTTATTTTCTCAGATTAAATGTCATTTTCTTTCTTATTTTATATTATTTTATTTATCTCTAAATAAATAATATGAATTGATTATTGGAGATATTAGATGGTATATCTTTCCTTTCATATTATTTCATTTTTATTATATTTCCTATTCTAGGATTTATGCAAAAAAAAAATTTATACCCTCATTCATATCAATTGTCTCTTTTAGAAAAAAAAAAAGTTATAAGTTGATATGCGTGGTAGAAAATACATGATTTAAGGAGAAGAATCACCGTTGTTAGGTATTTATGATGATAGTTTCTTCATATTATTTTCTTTCAAATCGTAATATATTGTTTGGCTCTGATTTGAGACATGTTGTCTACATATAATGTTGATGTTTCTGAATGTTTTGATGTTATTGCAATTTTAGGGTTTCAGTAGCTCTTTTATATATTGAAAGATTTTATAAAAATGTGGATAGTTATTTAAATACTTTTATCGTCCGATCAAATTTCCTAACTTCAAAGTTATTTGACTGGGTTATGAAAAAAGTGGTATCGAAATTAGGTTACACTAGATCATGATCTAAAAGAGCCATTATGATGTAGTACCTGAATGCGATTTTGTACAGGCGGCTTAATCCATTTTGAACCAAACTAGATATCATTCCGTTCTAGGTAACAACATTGAATTTCGACATCAAATCGAACAGCAGACTCACATCGCTCAAACTTCTACATTAGGTATACATTGCCAGCAATGTTTGCGACGGAGATCTCTGAATCGAGGCTAAGTTTGACTACGAGGCCATGAATCAGAGCACCATAACTAGCTACTGCTTGTGAAGCACAAAGAGATGGAATAGAAGAAAACGCTACATAATTTGGCTTAGTTCCTGGGCTCAACATCCATTTGAAGATCTCGACAACATTTTCAGCATCCCCAACTCTCACATAACCATCCATCATCACATTCCACAACAAACAATCTCTTTTAGGCATTTCATCAAACACCTTCTTTGCGTCGGCAATGGAACCGTTTTCAGCATACATCTTTATCAAAGCACTTCCCAAAAAGACATCTTTCTCCATTCCCATGAAGCAGCTCATCTTGTGGATGTAATTACCTAAAGCAGATGTTGCGTAGCAGGATTTGATCACATAACAAAATGTGTACTTATCAAGGAAGATTCCAACGCAAAGCATCTTGAAATAGAACAATAAGTTGAGCTCAAACAGACCAATCATGGAGAATCCACAAATCATCCAATTTGAAATCAAAGTTGAATCTTTTCCCACGGAGAAAAAACAAGGATTTTGCATCAGAAATGCTTTCGCACATCACAAACATACTTAGAATGTTGCTTCCGAGGAGATTGTGGGCTATGAGCTCGTATGAAACAACCTCGGAGTGAATCTGGCGACCTCTCTGAAAATCGGATGGGTTGCAAAGAGTCCACAGAATTAGAAGAAACCGGCCGAGGAAATACTCAGAAGAAATTTTGTGAGCTTATGGGAATTTACAATGTCAAAAATTGATTGTGATGAATATTTGCGGATCAAGTTAAGGGCTTTGGATGCTAAGGCTCGTTTGCGGATGAAATTTAAAGAGGTTCCATTCATTACAGTTCACTTGGAGGAACATGCGCCTTGGGTGAGGGTAGAACTAGAATTCAAAATGAAAACTATTGATTTAGAGCAGGATGCTAGACGGTAATTTTGGACAAAATAAAGCCTCAGATTCAATAAATCTGGATTTCACGGATTTCGACCTTAAATCTCATGAATCGGTGGATTAGTAAATCTAGAAGGGACGCCTCCCGCAAAAAAAAATGACGTGAAGCTACCTTCCTCAATGGTTTTAGGTAGGAGAGGAGTAGGAGGAAACGGTGGAAGTGGGGTGTGTGTGGGGAGCAAGGGCATGGGTAGAGAGGATTAATGTATGTGAAGGATTCCATTAATTTTATTTAGTTTAATTATTTTTTTTTAATTTTATTTTATTAATAATTAATTGATTAACTAAAATATTACCCGACTAATTACACTTAAATAAATTTATTTATTATTTAGTTTTTAATTAATAAAAAATATAATTTATTTTATTATTCAATAAATTTATAAGTAATTATTAATAAATATAATTAATAACTAATCAATTATTCTATCATAAATGTTAAATTTGTTTTTAATAATTAATTTAATAAAAAAAATTATTAAGTAAATATATAATTATTAACTAACAAATTTAGAAATCAAAGATTAATTGATAGATAAACTGCCAATACCTGGAGAATTGGAAGTGAAGCGCTTGTTCTCTTGGCTTGACCATTCTTCAAAAAATGTGACTCATCTGCAATTACAATCTAAGTGAAAAAGATGAAGCAGAGTTAGGGGTATAACACCAAAATTAACCCAATCAACGATAATCAAGCAAATATGATTACTGAAAAAAATAAATCGATGAACAGTTACAACCAATACACGAAAAGGGGAAATAACAATAGACAACATTCAACTCAACCAGGGTTCTAGTCTATGGGATGGAGGTTGGTTATTTGGGATGGGCAGGCGTTAGGTAGTTGAGGTTTGTTGGCGAAATGGTGGAAAGCGAAGGCAGAGAGGTCGGAAGGTGGGCTATAGTGGGGATGCGGGTATGGTAGAAGGTGGGCTGGTTACGACAAATGTGCAAGATGGCAGCGACAATCTGGCAAATGATAAGAATGATAGAAGTTGAGGGAGTGGCGACTGGGAGGTTGCATGGCTCACATAGGTGGACTACCGTGAAACTACAGCAGGCAACAAGTAAGGAGTGGCAGGACTGGATGGCTAGAGGTGAAGGCATGGTGGGTAGCATGCACAGAAAACAACAACAATATTGTTTTTTGATGGCTTGCAACAAGAACGACAATGAAGACAATAAAGGGAAGGTTGCGAAGGAAGAGAAAATTGAGGATAGTCACCATCTAGAAACGAGACACAGACGAAGCATCACTCTCCCTTGGATACAACCCTATTTAAGGAAAAACTTGAAGATGCCAACAACAGTTTTGACAGAAAACACAACCAAAACTGAAAAATCAAAACACAAGAAATAGATAAATATGCCTTAGATAATTAGGATATGTCACACAGTAGAAAGGAGGCGTCGAACCAAAGAGGTGAAGCAGGTCGGTTTTCCCCTTGTTTGGATCAGTCGGTCCAGCCGCTAGAATGCGGGTGGGGACTCCCATACCCCTCTTGAGCCCGTGTCACCAGGATTGGGCAGCTTCAACTTCATTCATTGAAGCTTCTATTTCCTCATAATATGGAATCAGATCGGACACATTGAAGTTAGAAGAGATGTTGTAGCCCCCGAGGTTGGAGGGGCTTCGATTGCATCAATATGAGAACCCGAATCCCGTTGCCTGTTGAACATTATCCCAAAAACATTTCATCAATTTTTCCCACTTGTGAGCAGCTATCCATATCAGTCCAACCATATGAGGATACATTGCTTAACTGAACTGGAATTTCGCGCCAAGTGTGCCCTGTAGAGTTTTCACAATGTAGCCCCAGGTTGCTCATACCTTTTTGCTTAGAGAATAAACTGAACCCCCTCTAACGGTGATGACCATGGCAGTAAAATCTCGATCAGAATGTCCTAGTCTCGTAGTGGTTGCCCGGTGTCTATAATCGTCACCTCTATCCCGCTATCTTCTATCATCACGAAAACTAATCTCGTTGGCGCTTCTCCGCTGCAAAGAGCACCAGTAACCTTAGACTCCATAGAAGGTAAGATTATGTGTTTCTCTTTCTTTGTAAAAGAGTAAGTGTTCTTGAATCTATCTTACTAAGTTCACCATCCAAATGCTACGGTTTCACCAACAAGATATGACAAGCATCCATGGGCACCATGTCGAACCACAACTAATCCTACAGTTGATTCACAATTGAAAACTTTACAAGATACCTCCTGTCAAAGCTAATTTTGTTCTTTTTCTTCAACCACATCAGAGAGTGCGATTGGGAATGTCTCTGAGTTTTTTGTCACAACTTGTCTGTCATATGAGTATTCTTAATGCTATCTCCATCGATGATGAGGTTGCATATCTTTCCCTTCACTGTACAACGGGTGTAGATATGTTGTGTCGACGACACTGCTACTCCCCCAAAGCTTCAGTCTGAAGGACCCGTCAAACCAGAAGCATCTTGACTTGGTCCGATGAAGGACACAATTCAGATCGTTGGGTAACTGGAAGGTATGTGCCCATAACCATGGCATCTGAAACATTTCTTGGCTAGGACTGTATTGAGGGTGTTATTCCTCTCAAGTTTCTTCCCACTCTGGAAGGCTTTATCATTCTCCTGACCACTTTTCTCAACTCTCATAAGTGTGCTCCTAATGATGTCTCCAGCTATGGGTTGTTGTCTAAATGGTGGTGGTTGCTTGTTCAAATTATGTTGTCTCTCCACCATCAATGCTAAGGTCTGAAATTCACCCAAAGACCAGTAAGAATGTAGTCAAACCATGTTGTCGATGGCGGGCTACAGGTCTCCAAGTACCAGGCAATTGTGTGTTTCTCTGACTCTCTAAGATCACATTTCAGCTCGTGTTGCATAAACTTCGTTGGGTACTCCTTACACCGATACGTCCCCCAGTTACAAGTAGTGGAACTTCAAGAAAAGATCATTAAGTTAGTGGGGAGACAAGTATTTTAGCTATAGCTCCCTCTTCATCTTCTCACAAGTATCATGCTCTATCATTCTCTATTCCTCTCCCTCTCCATGATCTCCTACAATAACGAGGCATTTTTTTTCAACTTGATAGCAACAAGCTTTACTTTATGGTCATTTGGCACATCCTTATAATCACAAACCCTCTTGACGGTCGACAGCGACTCTATGAAGTCATTCAGATTCATTCTTCCCTCAAAATTTGGTATGTCCACTTTCACTCTAGAGTCTTCTTATCCTCTAACTAGCATTTCATCCCATGGCCTCCTCTATATTAAATCCCAAAGTGATGTGGCATGTCTTCTTCTCCATTGGAATCATCACTACGAAAGTGATTCAGGTGTTCCTCTCTCTCTCCCCTCATTGGATCTTCTACCATGCTTGAAGATGACCTCTCCATAGGTCATTTCCTTAATTTTAATGAGCCTTTGTAACACTCAGCGGAACTGCCGCTAAATCTCTTCCATTATCAACTTCTCATCAGTGTTTGGCATGTGTCTCATCGATGGCATGATTAGGGTTTAGGTGCGGGAAGGTGAGATGGGGAATCAAGATGGTTTGGAGTGGGGAAACAAAATTTTTGCGGCCTGATTTTGGTAATCCTAACATAGGATTAGAGTTAGGCTATCTATGATACCAAATGATACCATAGTTAACCCAAACAACGATAAACAGTAATTATTTTTACTAAAAAAAGTAGCGAAATGTTACAACCAACACACGGAAAAGAAAAATAAAAACTGACACAACAACATTCAACTAAACTAGGGTTGTATTCCACGAGGTGGATGTGGGATGGACGGGTGTTAGGTGGTTGTGGTCGGCTGGCAGAATGATGGAAAGCGGCGGCACAGGCTGGAACATGGGCTGTAGTGGGGTTGCAGGTCTGGTAAAAGGCGGGCTGGTTGTGGCAGGGGTGTTAGATGGCAGCGGCAATCTGAAAAGGAGAGGGATGGTGTAAGTTGATTAGAATGCAGCAAGCTAGGGGAAGTAGCAGCTGAAAGGTTGCATGGCTGGCGTAGGTGGACTGTTGTCAGATGACAGCAGGTAGCAGGTAGGGTGCAACAGAACAGGGAGGCTGGAAATGAAGGCAGGGCGAGCGGCCCGCAGAGAAAACAGCTACAGTATTGTTTTCCAGCAGTCTACAGCATGGGAGGCAATGGTGACAACGAAGGGAGGGTTGCGGAGCAAGAGGAATTCAAGAATAGTCAAGACCCCCTAACAATATATAATTGAAGCACCACTCACCCTTGGACAAAGCCTTAGAAGAAAAAAGCTGGAGACGCCAATGCTTTCTCAACAGAATATTCAACCAAAACTGAAAATCTAAAACACAAAAAAACAAATATTTATGTTTTGGATAATTATGATTGGGCCAACTGCTAAAAAGAGGCACCAAATCTAAGGGGAGGAGCCGATCAGCTCTCCCCTTACCTGGACTGATCGGTCCAGGCGTTGGAATGAGGGTAGGGACTCCCATGCCCCTCTCACACCCACGTCAGGGTATGCCATAAGATACATCAAAATTTAAAAAAAAAAAACAAATACCAAAAAAAAATATCATTGAACAAAATCAAAATGATAAAAGCACGAATTATAAATAATGAAGCAGAACATGTGGAAGAATGACTATGCTTATAAGTAACATGACAGAAATATGAAATGATGGATAATCTCACTCCAACGTTATATAAAACAAAAATTATTCAATATCGATTATGGTTAGCGATCACAAAGGCCCATCTCCCAGACAATAACAACCATTCATCCTATCATAATAGCTGTAGTGGCATTGATAATAAATGCATGCGCAAGGAAACCTCTGGAATATGCTATAAATCTGGAACAAAACAAAAAAAAAAAAGAAAAACCAACCACAAGCTTGATAAAAAATAATAACGATATAGGCATAGTTTTATGTACTCCAGGGGTAACTCAAAATTCAAGTAAATAGGATGGCCTAAGATCAAGGAAAATAATATTCGAGTCTAAAACAAAATATAATCCCAATTTAGGTTTCAAAAAATTAACGAAACAATAGTACGCTGAAGTGAAGAAATTTTCATAAACAAAAAGAGTAAAGAAGTATAAGCTAGTCTTTGCTCCAGAATTTCATGGTACACAAGTGATCAGAGGGACAGGATGATGCAGTACATCTTGAAGCCTGGGGCTCTCCTAAAGCAATCTAGCGCATGATGTGTAGAATTCTGGCAATTAATTGCTTCAAGATGACAAAATCTAGTAGTTTGTGGTTACAAAGTAGATTACGGTAAACATAGAAGAGAGCACTGGTGGCGGTGACTTTGCTAGAAACAAGGACAAAAGCTCAAAATCAAATCCCAAGGTGACTAAATTGTATAATATTGTTTTCAAAACATGACAATATAACCAAAAAAAATAATTAGTAAAAACAAGAAAATAATTCAAAGAAAAAACTAAAATAATAATAATAATAATAATAATAATAATAATAATAATAATAATAATAATAATAATAGCATGATGACCAAGGATACATCATTCAATAATCAGAGTTATCAAAAATAAAATAAAAACACAATTGGGCCGTCTTCCTTGAAGCCTTATGAATATAAGTCGAAAGATTTTCTTTTCCAATTATTGCCCCATCTATATAATTTGAAATATCCTATAAATTCCCACAGGAAGATTAAACCAGAGCTTTTGGACGGGCAACAGCATCCCCGAACATGGGTTGGTTTGGCCTAAAGCTTTGGCTACCAAAAGAATCTGGTCTCCTGAAATTTCCAGCCCAAAAACATCCCAACAGGGAAATCTTTTAGTAAGAAAGGCTCTTGATGGGAGAAAATATTGCATCAGGAGTCCATACGCATAGCAGAGAGATATTTCACTCTGAAAAAAAAAAGTGTATATATTGGCGCATGACCAGACCTGAACCAACCCAAAACTTCGAAAACAAAACCCTGCGCCTCTTCAATCTCCAGTTTCTTCTATCGCCACCGAATAAGGTTTCGCAGAGCAATTTTAAAGTGCGATTTTGGCAGCTACGATATGGTTCGTTTGAAATTTCTCGTATTGTTTGGTTTCGTAGAGAAGCATTCGCAGTTCCTCTCTCTTGCCATATAAGTCTTGTGATGTTATTTGTGGATAGCATGTCAAATGAGAAATATTGATGATGGAATATGAAAATAATGACGAGAAGTTTGAAATGGAGATAAGTTTAGTTGCATTTAAAATGCTGACATTAATTTATATTTATTTGATTTTCTTTGTGCTATGCATCAATCGTATTTTGTTACTTTTGTGGTGTTTTTTATGATGATTTTGTGGTGTTGTTATAAAGTTATTTTGATGGTGATGTTTTTTTTGTAGTATTTGTTGATTTTTTTTTTTTTTTGTATTGTAGTGATTGTATTGTAGTGATTTTGAGGTGTATTGTAGTGATTTTGAGGTGGTACTATAATCTTATTTTGGTAATAGTCTCATTATTCTGGTGGTATTGTAGTCATTTGTGATGTTATAGGACTTGTATTGAGGTGATATTAAGATTGTATTTTATTCAGATTATGGTTATTTTGTGCTGGGATTGTAGAGGTAATGTAATGATTTAGTGGTAGTATTAAGATGATTTTGTAGTGGTATTGTCATATTATTTTGGTGGTATTATAGTAATCTGTGGTGTTATTGGAGGTGGTATTTTAGTTGTATTGAGATGGGATTTAGGTTGTGTTTTATTCATATTGTGTTGGTTTTTGTGGAATTTATGTGGTGTTATTGTGGAGATATTGTGATGATTTTGTGATGATATTGTCCTATTATTCGAGTGATATTGTAATAATTTGTAGTGTTATTAAAATGGTATTGTGGTTGTATTGAGGTTTTATTTTGTTCATACTTAAGTGTTATTAGTGTTATTGTGGTGTTATTTGAGTGATATTGTGAATATATTGTGTTGTTTGAGTGACATTGTGGTGTTATTTGAGTGGTGTTGTGGTGTTATTGGAGTAGTATTGTGGTTATATTGTGGTGGTATTGTGGTTGTTCTGTGATGGTTGTGGTGATATTGTGGTTGTTCTGTGATGGTGTTTGACTGGTGTTTTTATGAAGTTTTTTGTTATTTTTCTTTCGAGTATTTTCATGTTATTATGATGCTATTTTGTGAAATTAGAGTCGGATTTGTATTTTTTTAGGTTTAGTGTTTATAGTTTAGTGATTTCCATACTTAATCATGCTTAAACTATTTCATAAATGTGCAATTTTGCAAGACTACAGATGTTGTAATGATCTAATTGCAAACAGAGTTTATGGCACCATTGTACACGATGAAAATGAAACATGTTAACTATATTGTGCTTATGCATAACATATTGAATTTACTGTTTGAAAGGACCATAGTAGTTTATGGCCAAATTCGAGAAAAATTAAGTCGAAATACTTTGTGGTAAAACTGATTTTAAGAAAGAGTTGAAGTTCACCAACACGGTAAAGTTCAAAAAAGTGGATACAAGAATTGGTTGTCCGACAATGATTCGATATGAATTTGATGTTCAAGGCAACTGAACAATTAAACAATTTATAAAAAGTCATAACCACTCATTAGTGAAGCATGTTGATAAGCAACTTCTGCGTTCCAACAGAAAGCTAAGTGAAATCATGCAGATGTGCTCAAATCGATCACAGAATCAGGGATTTGAGCTACTGATCCATTTAACTTTCTTGATACAGAAGTTGGTGGAGTGGAGAAACTTGAATGCACGAAGAGAGATGTCTTCAACTTCATTCAAAAAGAGAGAATAGCTAGAATTGAAAATGGTGACATTTATTCTTTATTACAATTGTTCACGGAGAAACAAGTTGAAGATGGTATATCTGTGTGTGACATCCTAATTGAGAAGTGAGGTAGGTTGATGAGCTTGGAGTGATGGCATATCCAAACTAGACTATGACTGCTTTGGGGATGTAATTATTTTTTATACAAATTATAAACTTCATAAATATAATTTATGTTGTGCTCCTTTTGTTGGCGTAAACAACTAATGACAAAATGTTCTCTTCAGAGTTGGTTTTTTGTCGGACAAGACGATCTATTCGTTCAACTGGATATTCAAAATATTTAATCATATATTGAACGATAAACATTCAATAACAGCATTTACTGATCAGGATGAAGCAATGACAAGAGCTATAGAAGATTATTTGTCACATACACGGCATAGATTATGTCAGTGACATAATTTACAAAAAATTCCCTTCGATAGTTCATTGTAGCGTGAGTAATAAGGCAGTAAACGATATTTTCAACAAATGCATGAGCAAATGCAACTCTGAAGAAGAGTTAGAGAAAATTTAGGCTATCATGATTTAGAAAGGAAATCTACATGATAATGTTTGACAAGATGATTTGTACAACAATAGATATAAGGGATCAACAGTATTTAATAAAGAAATATTTAGAATTAGAATTTTATGAACATAAAGAAGTGAATCTATAAATAATATTTGTCATGGTATCTCCAAGCTAACAAGCTTTACTACTGGATTGTTTTGTGACACTTGAAAATGTCATAAAAGCATGTAGACAAAATGAAAAGGATGAGTATTTCCAATTAGCTTAGTCTGTAATTGCTCCCGTTGCTAAAAGCAACGTAGTACTGCGACTGACAGCTTCATTTTATTCAAGAAAGTTGCATTCAATGTTTGAGAAAGAGTTATTACATGGGTTATATGGTTTTGCTATAGAATTCTCTATAAATAGTGCTTCAGAATTTTACATTAAAAGTTTGGATAATCAAAGGACAAACAAGCCTTGGATTGTTAAACTTGAGAAGTCTAATTCCGAAATTAGCTGCAATTGCAAAAAATTAGAAATGAAGGGATTATTATTTGCTCACTCTCTACGACTTATCAACTTGGAAAATATAACAAAGATATCTGATAAATCTCCTATTGTGATGGTCTGTTTATCCTAAAAGAAACATTTATAATTGTTATGGATATAAATATCTTAAAGAGGCATAAGTGAAGAATGATTATTCAAGTGACCTCATATTTCACACACACGTCCAAAATTTTTTATATCAAATTAGTATCAAAGCACAAGGAATGAATAAGCTGAGCAATACGTGTTGGAATCACTAAAAAAATTATCCAACAATGTTAATGAAATATTAAGTGGGAGAGCACCTCAATCAAGCAAAAACCGAATAAAAATAAGCAGTCAATAAAGAATGCAATTTGAAAGACCAACGAAAATGCGCTCAAGGGAATATCAAATTCCATATTAAAAGGGTATTGTGAGAAAATAATAAAGTCAAAAGTATATATTCTTGTATTCAAGATCAATTTTATTATATGTATCATTATGTTTCTCTAACATAAACCATGGTTTGTAATACGGCAAAGAAGAAAGAACCTTCATCAAACCAATAACTAGTTACTGCCCCATGGGACACAAATTTGTGTGTAACCTCGAAATATTTCATGCAGGTATATAATGGAAAATGAACATCATTAAAACTTTTTTATTGTAAAATTTCTCAAATATTTACCCAAGATTACTCCAACGTAGCAAGAATTATATACACCGCAACTCACACAAACATATACTAGTCTGATGATAGATTCCATTTGTGAGATATAATTCCTCGCAAATTCTTCAATTTTATAATTTTGTGCATGAATCTGTGTGTACTACAATCTTATAAGTTTAGCATTCATTTATTGTAAAAGAGTTTAAAATCATTAATAAAAAATTGAAAATGTTTGGGTTTGACTTGTTTTTTTTTAAGTATTTACAATAAAAATATTTACACATCAGTCGTATAACCAATATTTATAATAAAAATAAAATCAATTTAAAGCTAACACAATATCAACTAATCAGTTTAAAATTAATTACGAAGCAGACAACGCCTAGAGACAATGTTCATAAACGAATTCAGCAAAAAATTTTGCCAATTCTTCTGGTCATCCCAATTTATCATTCCAATCAACTTTCTCGATGTTTACTAATGTTTCGATAAACTTGCAAACAAACATATCACAATCGACACTGTTAGTTTGTTCAGGGGTGCCTCTAGCCATAACAACCGGTCATTTTGATGGATTGCGCTCAAAAGCATTCCCAACATCTTTAGCAAATAATTTGATTTGTAAATATTTAAGTTGAATTAAAATGTGTCATACAACACAAAAAAATATGAACTGAATATCAAATCACTGAGCTTCTGTTGAATATACTTACAACCTTGTGGGTGATCACCTTGTGCATTTTATCGGATATAGGGTCACATAATCTCCACTTTTTATTTTTCGAATCTGCGACCAACAAAGTCCAGTGTAGTTTATCCACAATAAGAAACAAAACAATTTTAGTTTTCTTGACATTTTCTTTTGTGATGTATTCTACAAATATTAAATTGTCGTTCTCTTTATACAGCTGCATAAATTGACACAAATGTCATCATGAAAAAAATATATAAATAAATGTTATATTAACTTTACAAGATATAGTTAAACTTAATAATTACCCAATGTAGTGGCGATACATATAGAAATGGTCAGCACAATGATAATGATTTAATCTTCTTCTCTATTATAAGTGCAAAAGCATCGACGTTTTCGTTTGTAAACCAATCATTTGTTAGAATGTCATCAAGTCCAGAAAGGCTAACTATTATATGTCCAGCATTAATCATAATATCATTCCTGCAGCGTTAACACATAGCTTATGTTAGATTCAAAATTAAGAGTATTGCCTGACATAACGGAGAAATGTGAACATATACTGACTTATCACTGTTATTTCATACAACACCAATCAATTATTTATTACATTTCAAGTTGTATAATTGTTCTTCTGGAAAAATCTACAACTATTTCAGCCGGACGATGCTGCATAACCAGAAACTAATATCTATAATGTCTAATTAAATGTAATGATACACAATACCAAGATTTATTTTTTCATAAAATACATTTGTCACATAATCATCTGCGTAGACAATATCTATCATATTCTCTTGGAGATCACTCTCATCATCGGTGATTGCAATACACACAAGCGTCTGGGATTCCACTATCTTTTATTGTTTGTTGCTCTGATTGTTCAATATCTGCAAGTAACGTCTCATCCCTAACCGCTGGAGTATCGACTTCGGTTGATATTTAAACAACCAGTTGAACATCTACTAATTTGGTTTTCCTCCACTTCAACTCAAATGTAATGTAAGGGGAACTCAATTTTCTTTTCCTTTTGTTTGGTGTAACCTTAACCCTCCGGATTATATTTCCAAGAGAGGACTGATATGTTTCTTTCTGAATTAAATTAACCTATAATGTCATTATTCTATTTTCCAATTTATTAACTTCACTCTTGAGCTTTGTTACGGTATTATGTAAATCGAACACTCTATTGTTAATTGATTCTTAAAATTCACAGAATTTTCTCCCGAGTTCTTAGTAATCGAATAATTTCTTCAAAACCTTTGTTGACACGTGTACACCTTGGTTGCAGAGTGTTGTCACATGGAATGAAAGGGTCCACACCAAATGAAATTGGTGATTGATTCTAGTGTGGAAAGAGTTTCATGAATGATAGATCAGGTCATTTTAAGTAGACCGGGTTGTTCTTCAATTGAAAGAGCAAGCAGGACATGTTCTTCGTATTTCAAATCCAAAAAGGATTCGCAAACCTACAATGATAAAAAAGATTCGCAAACCTACAATGATACATAATTACAATCAGACATGAACTATATTTTCCAAAAATAAAAAAATTATCTAATGTGAGAAAAACCTGTAAAGGGTTGAGCTGCTTAAAAATTTGATGTATCAAAGATGAGTTCCAGCTCACTTTTGGTGGCCACCACAACATGCGAGGACTGACCATACGTGCAGAAGTAACAAGAGACGTACGCTCATAAAATCAGAGTTGTGTAAAAGTTAAATCATAACTTCCTTTTATTAAAAAAAAAATTAAAATGGTATGAACATCATACTAACCATGAGCAGAAAAATAAATTCATTAATATATCTCAATGGATGATTGTACCTTAATTTTGTGATGACTACATTCACTTGATCAGTAAGAAACTCATAAATGGCAAGCTGGGAGAGTGTCAACATGGTCACAAATTAGGGATCGAGGAGATAACTACCACCTCGAAGCAGGTCGAAGCACCAAATGTACTCGGATACAGGCCTAGCAAGGAGAAAACGTCTGAAGGAAGGAAATCTGAATCAGAAAGAGCAATAAGCAAAACCCTAAACAACATATTTATGACAAGATAATTAGAATGAGCGGGGAAGGGGTGGCAGTTCCTGCCCGATAATAAAGCCTGCTGGTCTAGCCTTTCTGCTAAACCGACACCTTATTGAGTTATTTCAGTCGGTTCAGCCCTAGCCCCCACGTCAATCTCCCGGGGTTGAGGAGCTTCGGCATCATTTGTCAAAATATTATAGTGTAAAGTCTGCAACATTGAAAGTAGCAGACATATTGCAGTTTCCTCGCAGGTCAATCTTATAAGCGTTGTCATTCATATTCCAGAGTATTATGAAAGGTCCATATGCATTGGGCTTGAGTTTTTTTGAATGCTCCCACTAGAAACCTTTCTTTCTTCAACCGGATCCACACTAGGTCCCCTTTTTGAAAAGTCAACTTCTTTCTATACTTGTTCGCCTATGCTTAACATTTGCGGTTTTGGTTAGTGATTTCCTACCCAAAATCCTCATGGAGCTCTGAATCTCTTGCACTCGTTGCTCAACTTCTTCATTAATCTCTGATGTCAGCGGGAGGAGAACCAATTTTAGTTAAGCTAGACTCGGATTGAGTTAGAATCAAATGAGGTGTCTCATCATCTATCTCAAAGATCTGTAGTAAGCAAACTTGGATTGAGCTAGAATCAAATATCACAGCTTGATATTCTTCCCAAATAAGCATCTCAGAAGATTTCGAAGGCTCTTGTTCACTTCTGAATCTTCTATCAGTGAATTCACCAGCCAATCTACATCAATGTAGACTTTTAATTATTTATTAATGGTTCTCCCAAATATTAATCCACAACTAGGAGTCTTTTTGAGAAATCTTGGGATCATGTCATTTAAGTTATTCATATATTTGCACATAATACTGACGTAGTATACAATATCTGGGATAATATGTGATAGATAAATAAGTAATTCCTACCAATATTTAATTTCTTCTTTTATCCACAGAAATACTTTCTTCTCCCCAATTAGCCTTCTTATTTGAATCCATTAGAGAATCAGGTTTGCCTCCAATCATCCTTGTCTCCTTTAGCAAATATATGATGTATTTCCTTTTGTGATGTATCAGTATACCTTTCTTGGACCATGTTACCTCCATACCTAAGAAATATCTCATGATTCCTAGTTTCTTATTCAAACTCAATGGCAAACACTTCTTTGATTTTAAGAATTTTCCTTTTATCATCACCGATATAACTATCTTACCTCCCTGAATGTGCTTTATGAATAATGTATGATCAACTTAACCTTAATAATATCCACTAGATCTCATAGTTTTAGCAAACCTTCCAAACTATGCCTTTAGTGATTGTTTAAGACCATAGAAAACCTTCCTGAGTTTGCATACAATATGTTTGTCGGAATAATTCTTAAGTCCCGGTGGTATCTTCGGGTACACTTTTCTTCAAGATCCCCATTATAGAAGACATTTTTATGTCAATGTGATGCATTCCCCACTCCTTGTTCTGCTATAGAGAAAAGAACTCTGATAGTGTTAACATTAGCAACTGGTGCAAAGGCCTGCTGAGAGTCAATCTCGTATTTCTGAGTCAAATCTTTTGCAACCAATCTAGCTTTGAATCTCTCAACACCAAAATAAGCTCTGTATTTGATGTAAATACCCATTTGCATCCAACTAGCCTCTTATCCTGAGAAAGTTTAATAAGAGTTCATGTGAAATTATGTTTTAGTGCTTGAATCTTCTCTTCAACTGCTTTACTTCATTTTGGATTTTTAAGAACTTCATGAATGAATTTAGGAATCTTCATGTTATCAAAGTTAGATACAAAAGCTTTATAGGATGAGGATTACTTCTCATAAGCTACATACTAAATTGAAATTTTAGTACAACTTTCCTTGTGTCATCAACACGAGAGAAAAAAGGTGATAACTCATGAATTCTAGACTCCTCACCCAAAATTTCAAAGTGAGAGTAGACTCAATTTTTGTCTTGAGCGGTTCTATCTTTGCAAGTTGTATTTCACTTAAGTCTTTTCTTCCTCCTTATGTACACATGAAGTCCTTTGTTATGAACTTTAGGTTGAGATAGTTTCATATTTTCATGCCGTAGTGTTTGGGGAATGAAAGACAATGTGGGAGAGGGGAAGCTTGTGAGGCAAGTCAAGTGTCATTAAATGCATCCCAAAATTAATATTAATTTGCACTCTCCCCCTGAATACCAAATTTGAGATAGTAGGATTGATTTTCAAAAAATATGAGATCTATAGAGTAAATAGTATTTTATGGTAACATGTGAGTAGCAATTATAGCCCCTTTTGTTGAAGGCATACTCAAACAAAATATTTTTAATAGAATTGAGGTCCAATTTTGGAGAATCTATGTGAAGAAGATGCACACCCAAAAGTTTTAAGTGGTACAGTAAAATAGAAAGCTTTGATGTGGGGATAGGCATCCATCAAGACATGAAGTAGTGTTTTGAAATTAAGTACCCTGCCACACTTTTGATTTATAAGGTATGTTGCAGTAAGAACTGCTTCCTTCAAAAATATTTTAGAATTCCATGAAAAAGCATAATTGAGCGGGGTACATCAAGAAGATGTTTGTTCTTTCTCTCAACTATTTCATTTTGTTGTGAAAAAATAATACATTAACTTGCATGGATGATTCCATTTTTTGAAATGTAGGATCCAAGAATAGAGTTAAAATATTCATTTGTATTATCAGTTTTGAGGAACTGAATTTAGTATTAGAATTGAGTTTGAATCATGTCATAGAATGTTTGAAAGATTTTGATTGTTTCAGATTTCTTCTTCATTAAGAATACCCAAGTGATTCTAGTGTAATTTTCAATGAATGAGACAGCCCAGCTAAACTCACTTATGGTTAAAGGTCACCAAATCTCAATATAGATAATTAAAAGATAATGTCAGTGTTTATACTAGATCATAGGATAAAAAATTCTAGTGTGTTTAAAAAATTATAAATCTCACATTGATAACTGCTAGCTTTTTATTGATAAACAAATGAAGATAAAATTTTGCAACATAATTGAAATTAAGATGGCCTAGGCAACAATCTCATAACATGACTTATCTTTCAACAAGCTCAGAGATTTGAGAAAAGATGAAGTGGGTCCACTTGTGTGGTTAGAGAGACTTTCCTTGAGCCGGTATAATTCTTGATGCATTCAACATTGTCAATCACCTTTCTCGAATCCACCATCTAAAATTTATATGAGTTTGCAAAAAATTTAGTTATGCATTTCATATCATAAGTAACCTTACTGATTAAAATTAAATTATAGTTCAACAATGTAGCATATAAAACAAAAATAATAATAATATCCTGAGAGAACTCTACATCTTTTCCAGCAACCTTTTAATGTGATTCAACTGCCAGTCCAATAGATCTGGATGTAGAAGCTTCTTGATAGTTGTTGGCAAGATGGGAGAAGGATACATTTCCTTAGTGTGTCATGAGAATGGTGTGTGGTTCTGAATTACCCCCAAGGAGTTTTTTCAGTACTACAAGTTGTTCTTTGGTGAATGGGTCAACCAACTCTTTAGACATGGTAGCAATATTACCCTTACGCTCTTGATCTGTCCTCCCATATCTAGATTTCCAATCTGCAAGCTTTCCATAGAGTTTCTAACATTTGTCTTTGAGGTGCCCAATTTTAATGCAAAGTCATATATGGGACAATTCTTTATGAACTTTGAGTCACGAGAAGAAATATGGGAGTACGGAGCTGAGCTTTCAGCAATTGGTGAACTCCTATTTCCAGTCACAAACTTATTTCTAATCTCTTCTCTTATAACTTCAACAAAAGCTTCACGGGTAGAAAGAATAGGCTCTATTCCCATAATCTTTCCTCTCACTTCATTCAATTCCTTGATCCCATTAGGAATTTTATAGTTCTCTTCTTCTCGAAGATGGATTTATACATCACGACTTCATGTGTACATTTCCATATATAAGTCTCAAACATATCAAATTGTTACCAATGCCTTGTCATGGTGTTGAAATATTGGGTGAAACTTGGTTCTCATTGATGAAGATCATGTAGTTTGACTTCGATCTCAAATAACTTTGCAGTATTCTGAGTGCTACAAAAAATTTCTTTGGAGCCTCTCAGATTTCTTTGGTAGTTTTGTAGAGCAAAAAATTCTCTCCTACATCAGTGGTCATTGAGTCGAATAAACAAGACATAACCATACTGTCTTGAATCTTCTATAAGAGATGATTAAGATTAGTGAGCTTAAAACTGTGCCCCTCCGGTGAGATTTTCAATTTTTCATTTTCCATAAATGCATGTAATTATTAAGTTTATGGTTTGTAATAAAGAAATAGAGTTAAAAGGTTGTTTGGATAAAATTCCTAATCTTTGATTCAAAGCTAACCTCCGGAGTAGAACTAAACGTCTTCATTTTGTACTTAATCATACACCCTAACAGCAGGGAAAATTCAAATGTTGGATGGCTATTATAGAGGCTCTAACAGTTATAAGAGAGAGCAAAGAAGGGCCTGCAAGCTGAATAAGAGTTAAAAGTTTATTTCATTGCTTCTAACCGTAGCAGCAAAGCGAACAACACCAATCGAAACAAGCAAACTAGAGAAAGACAGTGACGCAAACAGAGCCAAATGATGCATGATGCCCTAATCCCGTCATAGGATGAAGGCGATGCAGACAGAGTTGACAGGTGATTCAAATGAGGCGGACGAGCAATTAATATGAGGGAATATGACGACTCAGATGATGTCGACGAACGAACAAGCAATCCGGACAAGGCAGACGCAAGATCTTAATGTACGGTTCAAATGAACAAGTGATTTAGACAAGGCAGACAAACGATTCAAACGAGGCAAACATCCGATCCAAACACTCGATTTAAACGACGCAAATGATGTTGATGAACAAGTCTAACAACGGAGATGAGGCTCTGATTCCATGAAGAAAAACATGGGAGGGAATATTCACTTAATTCTTGTTATAAATATTTAACCATAAGGCTACATATGTAAAGAAACATGTCACTCTTAATCTACAATCTTACCAAATATATTTGGCCTAAACATTTAAAGAAAATAATTCTGAAATAAACATAAATTGGAAGAGAACAAAAAAACTAATCAAAAAATTTCCCAAATTAGCTCCACTTAATCCATTCATCCTTCCTTAGATGGTCAGCCTAGGCCCAGCATGGAAAGGAGGCTGATCCTCCTAGATTTCCACAAGGTCAATGTTAAGTCCTCTAAGAGTTTGAAGAAGATCTCAATATTAAAAACAAGGAAGGTATCCTCAAGTCCAAATAAGGGCTTAAATACTAATGGCTGCAAAAAACCTCACTTCATTCAATAATGATCAATCAAAACTACAAGTCAAAAGAAAATATTTAATAGAAAGGGCTATAAACATGAAACTATTAAATAATCTTAATAAATGGGCTAATGACATAAACTACACTTAGCGCCCAATTAACTAAAAAACTCAAAAACAAAATAAAGGCTTTTCCATACCAGCAACGCTAATTGCAGCAGATCAAAAGAAACTTTGACATTTTTCTTGCTCATAATGCACTAAGCAAAAAGTGCGAGGATATTCAGAAAGAAAGGCATGCCAAATAGTCATAAAAAAAAAATTTTACAATATATGTTATAGATAGAAAATATTGGAGAACTTAAGACCAAGTAACGAAAAAATTGCTGAAGAAAAAAAAAGCAGGAGGCAACGCACCTTAAAAGCAGAAGACAAAAGAACATTTTGTAATTTAGGGACTGAATCATAGGATACTATGTTGAAAGTGCCATCCAGTCGTATAGCTAACTTCTGGCTTGAGAAAACTATCTTAAAACCTCCTCTAGTTGATCCAGCTTGAGATAAGACTACCTGAGCATTAAAAACACCAAGAGTTATAAACAATTGCAGCAAAAATTAGAGATAAGTTCTATTATAATATGTGCATGTCACGTTTGTACGGTAACTCTCATTGCTTTCTTTTGGTGCAATATCCTCTCAAATCAAGAAATGATATAGCTAGTTTCAACAACAAATAGTAGTAAAGCAAAATTTTGTAAGGACAACTCTATAAATGAATTTAGATATAATGTAAGCAAATTACCTTCTAAATAGTGCTCATTGCCCAGAAATTTGTAATATATCATTCAATATTATATATTACTTTAAATTTTGTTTTCCAAACAAACTAAAATACATAATAATTAATTAATATGAATCATATATTAAGACTTGATTATCTATCATATATGTTTTTCTTAGATATAGCCTATGATACCAGAGCTAACCCAAAACGCAACGGAATAAAAATAATTATTGATGAAATTCAAAGGGGATTACAAACAAAGACACTTGAAAATAGGAAAACAATGACATAAACACAAAGACCCCCTAGGGCAAGGATTGAAGGTGGTGGGTTGTTGAGGTGGTGGAAACGAAGAGTTGTAGACAGTAGAGAGCCTTAACGGTAGTGAGGGAGAAGTGGTATTGCGACTGGAAACAAGCAAAGGGCAGTAGAAAGGTACGGCAACCGGCAGTAGGATGATGGGAAAGTTCGGCAGCAGGATGGTGGGAAAGTTCGGCAGCAGGATGGTGGGGGGAAAGTTCGGCAGCAAATAGAGGGTGGTTGGACCATACGACTGCTGGTAAGGAAGGGGCGGTTTGGCGGCTAGACAACAAACAAGGATTGCAGAAATGTGTGGTAGCTAGCAGGGGAGCACGGGAGAGGGAGGAAAATAAAAAGATAATTACCACCATGAAGTAAGAAACAGTCGCAGCACCACTTGTCCTCGAATACATCCCTGGCAAGGGAGAACGAAGTCAACGACGAAAATCTAAAGCGAAAAACTGACCTAAGCACACAACAATAATGTATAAATAGTCATAGGGTAAAGATAAGTGGGTCACGCATAAATTAAAGCTAAACCATCTACTCTCCTAACTAGATCATCAGATGGTAGACGTTTAATGTGACCAAACCATATTGTTTACCACTTGAGCTACACCAACACTTTCATGGATATATTTTCACATTTTGTCTTTAAGCGTAAAGTCATTAATCAACCTAAGTATTCTCATCTCAGCAACACATAACTTAGTTTTATGCTTCTCTTTTATAGGTCGACATTCTGCATCATAGAGCATTACAGGTCTCGCCACCATACAACAACAACAAAGTCTTAATCCCACTACGTGGGCTCGGCTACATGAATCCTTTTTTCTCCATTGTGTCCTATTTAGCGTCATATTTTCATTTAGTTCTAATAAATTAAGATCATTTTTATACAATAAGTCCAAGTTTTCCTAGTTCTACCTGTCTTTCTTAACATAAGTTGAATCTAAAACATCTTCTCTTCTAATAGGATCATCAGATGGTCGACGTTTAATGTGACCAAACCATCTAAGACGACTCTATATAATTTTGTCCGTCACATGAGCTACACCAACCCTATCGCGAATATATTCATTTCACATTTTGTCTCCAAGTGTAAAGCCACTCATCCACCTAATCATTCTCATCTCAACAACACTTAACAAGGGTCTTTCCACCATCTTATAAATTTTTTCTTTAAGTCTAAGTGGTACTTTTTATCACACAATACGCTC
The DNA here is from genome assembly GCF_001263595.1 of Phalaenopsis equestris. NCBI lineage: Eukaryota > Viridiplantae > Streptophyta > Magnoliopsida > Asparagales > Orchidaceae > Phalaenopsis > Phalaenopsis equestris. The sequence goes on from NW_018164577.1 coordinate 1,022,230, forward strand.
AACGCATTCCTCCACTTCAACCATCCAAGTTTAATTTTACTAATAATATACCTATCTAAATCACCATCACTTCGACCAATAGACCTGAGATATCTAACATTTACTTTTTTTAATGATTTGATCACAATTTATCATAAATCTGTTACTAGATCTACTACTATTAAAATTATATTCCATGAATTCAGATTTAGATTTACTCAAACGAAGACATTTAGACTCTAAAGTAAACCTCCATAATTCAAGTTTTTCCTGAACTCGCTCTAGTCTTATCCACAAGAAAAATATCATCAGTGAAAAGCACAAACCAAGGTACATCCTCCTCCAATAAGAGCATTCATAACTTAAGAAAAAAAATATGGGCTTCTATACCCGATGTAATCAACTAAAATAGGAAAATATTTGATCAATTCTTCTTCTAATCGAACACAAGTACCAGCTCTAGAATACATATCTTTAATGACTTGAATATAAGTCTTTGACATGTCTGAATCTGAAAAAAATTCAGAAACATATTTTGCAGTGTTGAAAAAATGTCAAAGTTGTGTCCGCGTCTGACACGTGTCCCACACGGGCACAAAGCATTTTAGAAGTGTTATGCTACATAGAAGAAATGAAAATACAAAAATTACACAAATTTTCAAGCATTTAGCACAAATGGTAAAATCTTCCAAAAAACTATTTAAAAACCCCCACATTCTATTTAAATATACATTTGAATTATGTTAGAATCATTAATTTATTTAAATTATTTTTATAGGCATCACTACCAACTGCCCCACAAGTCAAGTTGTCTCCTTTACTGAAGAAGGCATCGTTGAAGAATTAAAGAACTTGACTCGAAACATAGTTCGGAAGAAGCACTTCAACTTCCAAAAGAGGAAGGCGAAACATTGGTGAGACGGAGTGTTCTGCAATTCAAACCAGAAAGATCCATCATGGCTCCAGCACAGCATCTTTCGCACCACGTGCACGGTAAAAGGCAAAATATGTAGTTTGATTATCGACGATGGAAGCTATGTAAATTGTATCTACACTCAAGGTACAAAAGTTAGAAAACCATCTCCGATCCATTCTCTCACTTGGCTGAAAAGAGGGAGCGAGGTACAATCGATCAGCAATGCTTAGTTGAATTCTCAATCGGTGATCAATTCCAGGAGCAAGTTTGGTGCGACGTGGTTCCAATGGACACTTGTCATATCATGTTGGATTGACCGTGACAATTGGACAGAAAAAATCAGCACGACGACTTCAAGAACACATGCACATTTAAGAAAGATGGGAAGCACATCATGTAATTACCCATCAAGGATGCGAAGGGCAACATCAACATAGATAATTTGTTAGTTTCACGAGCCACCTTCTTCCAATTCGTTCAAGACGCACCCATGGCCCTTGCATTAGTCCTCCAAGAAGGTACCAACGCCAAAAGGAAAATACTCGTATGCCTCCAATCACTCCTACATGACTTCAAGAATGTCAGGACCGACAGTCTTCCAAACGGCTTACCACCACTAAGGGACATCCAACACGCCATTGATCTCATACTGAGATTAGTGTTACCAAATCGCCCTGCCTATCAATTACGACCTGCAGAGTACAAGGAATTCGAACTTCAGGTTTAAGAACTTATTACGAGAGAATTGGTAATAGAAAGCACCAGTTCATATGTTATCCCCGCGCTCATAGTACCCAAGAAAGATGCTTCTTAGCAGATGTGCATTGACAGCCATGTCATTCACAAAATTACAATTAAATATCGTTTTCCCATACCAAGCTTCCACGACCTCTTAGATCAGTTGTACAAAGCCACCGTCTTCTCAAAAATTGACCTACGCAGTGGATATCATCATATAAGAATGTGACCGGAACACAAATGGAAAACCGTATTCTAGACACGAGATGGTCGTTATGAATGGACAGTTATGTCTTTCGGCACGTCCAACGTGCCCAACACTTGCGACTGATGAATCAAGTCTTTCGATCCCACATTGGGAGATTAGCGGTGGACTACTTCGATGATATTTTGGTTTATAGTAAATAAGAAGACCACCTGCAGTATCTTCCAACGGTATTCGAAGTCTTACAAGCTGAATAAATGTACGCACACCTTAAGAAATGTAAATTCCCCACAAACCAAGTATGCTTTTTAGGCTACATTGTGTCTAGCAGAGGCATTTAAATGGACCCAACAAAGATCGAGGCAATCGTAAGCTGGACCGCTCTGCAATCTTTCACCGAGCTTTGACAATTTTTTGGGCTAGCCCCTTCTACCGAAGATTTTTCTGCAACTTCTGCACTATCATCGCCCCTCTCACAAAACTATTGAAAAGAAAAGAATTTACATGGACAGTCACAGCCCAGACCAACATCGACATATTAAAGGAAAATGTGCTCAAGACTCAATTCTTGTCTTACCTGATTTCAACAAACCATTCGAGATTGAGTGTGACGCCTCTAGCATATGCATCGGCATTGTACTAAAGTTAAGGTGGTCACCCCATTGTTTATTTCAGCGAAAAACTAAATGAGACTCGACGAAAATATTCCACCTACGATAAATAGATTTATATCATTGTTAGAGCTCTGGAAAACTGGAGCCATTATTTGCTGACAACATCTTCACGGATCATGAAATTTTAAAATTTGTAAACAGACAAAATAAACTAAAAGGACCACACGCCACCTGGGTTCAATTCTTAGTTTCCTTCCAATTCATGCTCAAACACAGTCAGAAGTCAGAACTGCTAAGAGGGCGCTCTGAGCCATCATCACCTACTGATTACATCCATGCAGACTCAAGTTTTATCTTTAAAATTATAAAAGATGTATATGAAACAGATGAAAACTTCCAGAAAATTTTGTAGCAGTGTTAGGAGAAATCTAGTGGACCATACTACCAAATGGAAGGTTACCTGCTCCGCCACAATAAATTATGGATTCCCTGATGCTCTCTGTGAGAGGCCATCATCCAAGAAAACCATAATGGTGGATAGGCCAGTAATTTTGGCAGGGATAAGACTCTCACACTCATGAGAGAACACATTTTTTTGCCCCGTCTGACTATAGATGTGGAGCGGCGCGTCCAACAATGTAGGATTTGTTATATCGCCAAAACTTGCAGGTAGAATACAGGATTGTACACTTTTTTACTGGTGCTTGAGAAGCCATGGGTCGACTTCAGCATGGACTTCATAGTGGGACTTCCCTGCACACAAAGAAACAAGGAGTTTGTGATGGTGTGGTCGTCGACCGCTTCTCAAAGATGGCACATTTTGTGACCTGCTACCGGACGCTAGATGCATCTCAAATTGTCGATTTTTACTTCCACGAGATCATTCGACTTTACGACATTCTCAAGACCATTACTTTTGATCGGGACATTAAATTTTTGAGCCACTTACGATGGACCCTCTAAAGAAAATTAGGCACTAAACTCTAATTTAATTCTGCAACACATCCTCTGACAGATGATCAGACCGAAGTAGTTAATAGGAGCTTTGGGAATCTTCTTCGATGCTTCATAAAAAAAAACATCAAACAATGGAATCTCATTCTCGCTCAAAATAAACTCAAGACCATTCAATGTCGCAGATCTCACCCGATACTAAGAGGAACCACAAGCCTCCATAAATGATGTTGAAGTTCCCCAACCCTAGGGGATTGATGTGGGATTGACCACAATCCATCACGTCAGGTGTAACAAGAAGCCGGTCCAGCCTTCACGTTGGACCAAACCGGTCCATTCCTATCCCTTACTACGGTCGTCCATCCTCCTCCCGTGCCCAATTCGCTCTGCTTCCCAAACCCTGGCCTATTTTGTTGCTGCTCTCATAGTCGTTGCAATCTCCCCTTCAATCCCTTCCTTTTTTTCACCTCTTTCCTTCCTAGGATCTTGCCTAGGGTGCTCTCTTTTTCCCTATTTATGCATGTTCTTTTCTTAGGTATAACCAATTATCTTTGTTGTTGGTTTTTTTGTTCCAGGTGATCTTCTTGGCATCGTCCCTCATTCGAGGTTTTGTTCTTCGGCGAAGTAGTGTTACTGTTGTATATCACCAAGGTGGTGTGCATCCCCACTTCGTTCCATCCACTCAGCATCTCCATTTATCGTCGCCGCCCTCCCAGTTCCTCCAACATGCAGATCAACATCCCGTCAGGCTTCCTCCAACAGTACCAACGAGCCACATCTCCCTCCCAAGCTTTTGTACCACCCTCTTCGCCACCTCCCAGCCTTCCCCCAGCAAGTTGTCACGTCTCCCGACCTTCCCTCAGCAGGCCGCCGCACCAATAGGGCCCTACAACACCCCTCCAACCTTCGTTGACCATCCGCAACCTGCTCTCTGCCACCCTCCAATGTTGAGGATCCATCTGGTTTCCTTCTAACTGTCGCCAATCCCTCCTCATCCGGGGGCCTTTAGCACCTACCGATACCTTCCGGGACTGATTTTTGTTTCGTGCCTAGTCTATTTTCTGCAATCGCTATTTCATTCACTGTTTATGTGTTGTTTTGTAATTGTTTTTGCGCTAGTTGCATTTATTTTTTATGTATATTGTTGGTGGAGTCCTGGTTTGGGTTAACTCTGGTATCACATAATCAATGCAAAATTTTTATATTGGAGATTTAGCTACTCTAGGAAAGAGAAATACCTTTATACCCATTTTTGTGTCCAGATGGCTCTTTTTCATAGTTTTTATTTTGATACGGTATATGAATCGTCAGAGCTTTTTAATATCCTCCGCGATGGCAGGGCCTCTTTTGCACAAGTCTGAGAATTCGTTTTTGTACCTTTTACACTTACCTCTTATGTTTAATGCAAAATGCACAATTCAAGGAAAGAGAAATATCTATATGCAGATTCAGATTTCTAATTGTACACTTCAGATCTAACAATACCAATTTATACAATGAAAATTAAAAATACCATGGGCTTGCAATGTCAGTTAACTAATATTTCTACAATTGCAGGGATGCCTACCATAACTATGGGTCAATGTTACAATTTCACGCATAGATTACGTCGGTCCCGAGCCGATGTAATTAAGAAATAGCAGAGCCGATAAAGAGGGGATGGAACAAAAATAGCCATCATAAATCCAATTACATGTCAATGAACAGCACCAGAGAAAACAATATACTACAAACTTTGTATTTCACATTGGATTTACAAAATAGTGTTAGGACATAGAAGTTCTGAGAAAGTTTGTCAAGAACATGCCAGTATATCTCCAGCAGGGATGCCAAGCCATTGATGAATCATCTACAAGAAAGAATAGGGCAGGTTTATGAGAACCACTGACAAATTATATAAAGAAAAGGAGCATACAGGTCAGCATCTATTACTGAAAAGTAACAGGATAGGAAGGCTTCATTAACGGTCTTACAGAAGCCCAATGCAGCCGCAAGGATGAGGGCGTCAGAACGAGAACAGGCCAGGACTCACCAAGGCTAGAAGCAACTGCAAGTGCCTGCACTGACAAAAATCAAGATTTAGTCAATTAAAATCAAAGTAAAATCATTATAATTATTAAAAATGTTAGCCAATCTGTGCTTTATTAAAGTGACAAAAACCTTCATTCAGTCTAACTAACATTTTATGTTTATTCTACCCTATCCTACAACCAAGAAAAGTTGTACCAGCAGTAGCAGATTCTAATCATTTTCATTTTCTATGAGAATCCAAGGTGAGCTCTTAAAAAAAAATATGAGACAAGTACAGCAGTATTGCTCACCGTTATAAACAGAAAAGGATTCACATTAACAGCAAGCATTCAAAAAAAAAAAAAAGAAAAACCCAAATGCTACCAAATAATAAAAAAGGGGTGGTTCACGAAGAAAATCCCAGTTTAGCCTTTCTTTCAAGTTCTTTCCAGTAGAAAATGCATGCTAAATGATCTGCTTTGCACTCTAAAATCAAATATTGAAAGTTTTCCAATCTCACAAAAGTACAATTTCTTAACAATAACAAAGGCCAATTATTCATGCATAGGACCACAATTCATGGACATAGTTTTCAATGTGTAAAACCAAATTACTCCTCCTACTTCAGTATAATTATCAACATTAAAACAAACATTTGCCTAAATTTTCGTCTCCTGTAAAAGTTGCCAAGAATATAAAAGAACGCTTCAACTAAAGTGATTACTACAGCTGATAGTTGTTGTCACAAAATTCAAATATCATTATGGCTAAGAAGCGATTGCAGCTTCCTGATGCACAGTAAGCCCAAAGAGGGGGTGGGAAACGAACAATAGTGACAACAGTGCGGTATTCAAGAAGTAAAACCAAAAGGCTGCTAGCAAACTAGCAGTAGCATTATTCTTTTTTTTTGTGAAGGGTGACTAGCAGTAGCTTTTGGGTTTAATCTTCAAGACAACAGGCAAAGAGATGAGTAGTGAAATTCCCTTTAAAGATAAGCAAGCCTACAATTAAGTTATCACTAATATGGTATGAAACATTCACAAAACTCAACCCAATGATAGAAGGGTACAATAGATCAAGGATGTGAAAAGGCGTCTAGAGTAATGAATTTAAAGTTGCAATTGCCTGTAATGTCTTCCCAAGCCCCATCTCATCTGCCAAAAGAGCTCGTCCACCATGCTGTAACACAAACCTACAAAAATGGAAGAACCATAATAAGATTTGTATAGCCAGAGTTGAAAACAATAGGATCATTCAACAGTCAACAAGCATTTGAAGCCAATATGACCATAGAATGATACTCCAAGGCTTGTCCGCTCTAATAACCATTTTAAGATATCTAAAAGTTGCAGATAGAGCACTGTGAAACTAATTTTATTCCATTTTTCAATTACGAATAAAATAAATCAGTTAATAATATTTTAAAGCAATTTCAAGCGTCAATCTGAGGCTCTAAACAATGACAACAGACACTAACGGTTTTATGCCCTTCTAATAAGTTGAGAAATTATACAATTGAACATGTTACCATAAAGCTTTAAAATGTAGTCCTACAAACTCTAGACAAAATTCAATAGAGACGACTCCACAGAGTACCTATATATATATATATATATATATATATATATATATAATAAGAAAAAAGACCAAGGGCTAAAAAAATAAAGAGAAAAGATATAGATAGGTTGTATGAGTGGGCCCAAAAATAAGCACCCAACCCACACGGTACAACAGACAAAAAAAGTCAAAAAAGATACATATAAAGATCAAAAAAGCCCAAAACCACCAAGGCGCTTAAAAAGTAAGGGTTGTCCCAATTTAGTTTTGTCTCTGCCTCTTGTTCTCGGAAGGGATCTAGTGAACAGATTGGTAAGGTGCGTACCATTACCCGAAGTAACCAAAGTATCATTCATAAGACTCCTGAGTAGATCTTCATTCTTCTTCTTCCTCCTGAAAGTGTAAACCTTTCATTCTTCATCCGAAGAATTAGTCTGATGAGGTGGTGGAGCTGTAGCAGAAGGATTACCAACCAGAGTACCCACAACATGTTCTAGTATATGTGAAGTAAGAGTTGCCTCTACACCGGATGCTTCCTAAAGACGAGGAGCTGCGAGGTTCTCCTGATTATCAGTCTGAACACTATCATTTGTAGGTAATAGTCCTTCAGTATTGTTTTCTATGGGGTTTGAAGGTGTGAGCATCACATCAATCACAGTAACAATAATAGCAGTGTTGGGGGGGTCCACAGGGGCAACAGACTCCTCCTGTCTGGTAGTATCCTCCTCAAGTAGAACTAAAATATCCAGAGCAGTGGGGTTAGACTCATCCTTATCCACTTGAACCTTAGATTTCAAATTAGAACGAAGCTTGTGACATTTATCAAGAATATGCTCAAACATCTTACAGTGGGTACAATATGGAGGTTTATGTTCCATTACGATTTGTTGTCAATATTCATTATGAGTTGTGTCGAGCCAGACTTCAGTAATATCAAATAAAGTAATATTCTTTTCCACAATTATTCTGGTCACAGAAGGTCTGGTTAGATTGAAAGTAGGTAGATCTAGCTTAATAAAGTCCTCAAGGATGACCCCAATGAAATAGAGAACCTGATGATAAAAAAGTGCATCTTGAGACCAGGTAGACTAAACCATACCGGTACAGTGGGAGTTTCATGATTTGGGTCGAAATCAGGAAACCACTTGAGTAACTTCATTGATTTGCTTGCGATATTAAGATATTTCTTGGAGAAAATCTGAGTGTAGTCTTCAGTCATGGTTAGTTGAATCAACACATGTTTCTCATCCATGAGTCTCACTTTCCACTTGCTAACTAGTTTAAGATCATCAACACTTTTTTCTGATAACTTATATAGATGGATGCCCCCACTGAAAAAATTTTCAATAAAAACAAATTTAAATTTCTCTGTCAGGGTTGAAATTTCTAAGTCAGAGAAAATGATAGTTGTTTTTTCAACTTTCTTACTTTCATTCTTAACAAAAATGCAATCAACCGTACCATCGCGACAATCCTTATAGCTAAAGAGGAAGACAACTGCAAACTCCACCTAAGGGTTACTCACCACGTGGGCAAAGAGGTTTTATTCGGTTCAACCAAAGAAGAAGGAAGCGCCATCAGAGTAGGGAGATCCGTCGGCGTTCACCTGCTACAAGATGAAACGAAGTTGTTGTGTGGGGAGAGAAGATGTCGGACAGGGAGAGGCGCAGCGTCGAAACAGAAAAGTACGGGGGAACTTTCTGTCGGGCAGGGCGACAGAGGCGTTGTCGAGCAATGAAAGTGACGAGGCCGGCGTGCGAAGCAGACGCGGCGTGTGAAGCAGTCAGAATTGAAATTGGCAGACGCGAACTTGTGAAGCAGTCGGCGTCGAAACAGAGCTCGATGGAGAAAACGCAGAAGACGAAGCTGAAAAAATTACAGCGAGGAAAGGAAAGAAAACTGATGTGAATCGTCGTAACAGTTGCTAGGGTTTACCATGAGTCGAAACCCTAGCAGAGCTGATAGCGAGAGAAGACGACGTCATCCTTCCTAGGATCTT
>NW_018164577.1:1031211-1033073 GCF_001263595.1 Phalaenopsis equestris
ATATATTTATATATTTATATATATATATTTGCCCAGAAAGGCAAATATATTAACTAGAAAGAAAGATACAGATATAATGTGTTGAAGGGCCCAAACATGACACCCTGTCCATACCAAAACCACAAGTGGTTCCAAAACTAGAAAATACAGAAAAGACATAAAGAAAAAGCCTAAAAAGGTTGGAATACAAAGTATCAGATGGCTAGAGAGCAACCCAATTTGGTTTTGATTCTGCCTCTGGTTATAAAGAAGGAGCACGCTAATAAGTTGGTAAGATGATTGTCATTGCTAGTAGATGTATCATCCAATATATTCCCTAGCTAGCGTCGGCCTCCATTTTTCTTCTTCCTCCTGGAATAGACATGACATTCCTCTTCCGAAGATTGGCTCACCTGACCTTGATCTAAAGTGTGTTGGAGATGTGCAGATTGTTGAACATTAGAAGTAACGATATGTTGTACCGGCTGATCTGCTATAGGATCAAAGCACTTTCATGTGTCTTGGCATGTAAGTGAGTCTTCTTCAATAAAGTGGGTGGTATAAGCACAACTAGATCTGTAGTTATAGTATGTTGTTCTTCTTTAGGAACTACGGTGTTGGGAAGAGGATCAGGTTGTAATTTCTCAACAGGGATAATAGGTGGCTATTTTTTAGTGATATTCGGCCTTAGATGATGATGCAAACGATAGCAAATAGTAGAGTTGTGGCCAAACATACAACAACGAGAGCCATAAGGAGGGTGTGGTTCGATTTCAACCTTTTGTCAATACTCATTGTGAGTGGTTTCAATCCACACCTCATCCGGAGCGGGTTGAGTAATATCCCTCTCAACAAACACACAAACCACAGAGGTTCTGGTGACAGCAAGCGTAGGACTATTAACCCTGAGAGGCTTACCGTAAGCAGTTGCTAAGGAATAGAGAATTTTCAAATTGAACAAATGTAATTTTAACCTCGAAAATTTTATTCAAACTGGAATGATAGGAGACTCCGCTTTTGGGTCGAAACCAACAGTCCACTTCAGAATTTTCATATAACGATTGTCGATCTTGATAACTTTCCGAGAAAATATGCAGGTATAATCAACATCATGAGAGAACTGAATCAGTATGTGTCGACCGTCAAGTATACCAATATTCCAATTGCCCAATAGTTTCATAACCTCAAACTCTTTCCGAATGATCTCTAATTTTGGGTTACCATAAAGAAATTTCCCCACCAGAGCAAAACGCCAAGAGGACGAGAGGGTACTAGTTTCAACCTCTGTGAGAATAAAAGCAGACTTCCCAATTTTTTTATGAAGGTATGATCGTCACCACCTTCAAGAGCATCGTGAAAAAATTAAAGAACATTGCAAGATTTACCTATACGAAAACCAGTCTCTGATTCTGAAAGAGGAGCACGAGTAGGAATCGAGAGATCGTCGGCAAGTGCAGTAGCATAGAAACGAATAGCCATCTCTATCGACAAGATTTTGTCGGACAGGAAGCGAGGAGACAGTCGTCTGAAAGGTAATGCAAAAACTCGGGCAGAGCAGCGAGAAACGTGACCAAGCGAGCAGAGCAACAGCTCTGTCGCCAGACCAAGACGACGCGAGGAGGCGTCCTGGACAGACGAGGACGTCGTCTGAAAAGAAATGTGTAAACTCGGCCTGCCTCTTCGTCTGGAAGGGTGCGAAGTCACGAGCCTGCAACCAGAAACACACGAACGTGAAGCACAGCAACAAACGACGACGCAAGCACCGACGTCGACAAAGACGAAGCACAAGGTAAATAGAAACGCGAGAGAGATGATCCGAAAGCTAGAGTTCGCCGTGAGGAGAAACCCTAGCAGAGGGGAACGACACCATGCATATATATATA
>NW_018164577.1:1033237-1054880 GCF_001263595.1 Phalaenopsis equestris
CCGCAAGAGTAAGGTGTGGTTTTCGAATTATAGATGCATGAGGAATGGTCGGGGCTCGTATCATAACCTGCGGCCATTCCTTTTCAAAAATAAATTATATATATATATATATATATATACACACACACACACACACAACACACATACATACATACATATAGATAACATCTTTGAACCTTTGACACCTCACGCAAGGTATAATATCAAAGCGGTATGATTTTCCTGCATGCATTTTCAATATGATATACACACCTTTTTTGTTGTGGTTGAGTAGAAGACTCGACCATGGCATCTTGTAAACCACCCATACATGCATTTTCGATATAATGTACAAGCCTAGCAATTTTCTAATACCCCCTATGCAATGGTAACTTTGGGATACTGCTGAAATTTTCACAGACAAAACTCAAAATAAAATAACAACCTTTTATATGACATAATACAACAAAATGAAAATACAAGTGCATATTACGAACAAAAAAAGATTACTCCAAAAACAATATTAGTAGTTTTCATAAAAACATAATTGAATGCACAAGTACCTATAATGAACAATTAAGTTCATCTATGCAGAAAAAATACCTTCTTAATATTTACAAAATTGTCGGAACACGCAATGAACTAAATTGATTGTGAAAGTGACTTTTACAATGCAACCATTCATAAGCAAAAAAAAAAATTTCATTTCATGTGAGATCTACCTGGGTATTCATGTGAGATCTACCTGGGTAGAATTTCAATGAATGCAAGTACAATTACGACAGAATTATAAGCCAGTATAATCACAATGAGATTCCAATAAAAAATAGTGGAAGCAAAAAGAAGGAACCACGAGGTCTAATGAAAAATTGAGCACTCATTTTTTTTTGTAAAAAAAACATATTCATTAATAACAAAGAACAAATAACTGAATATAAACACTATGTGCACCCAAAGGCATAATCATCGCTAAAAAGTAAGCATGCTAAAAAACCAAATTACTATGTGAATAATCTGACAATTTTTTCCATATCAAAATCAAAATCAAGAAAATTTTTAAAAATGCTACGACTTTTAAAATTGCTAAGTGTGCTCAAAGCGAGATAAACTCAAATTAAGTAAGTTCGTCAAGCGTACAACTGCTCTAAAAAGATTGTGACGTCATTTTGAGAAGCTTATAAGATCTACTCTGAAGAACAAAATCATCGTTGCACGCAAGCACTCGAGACGCTTGCATATAAAGCAGGGTCATAAGTCTCATTTTTTCAAAGTTCAATTCTACAAATCCCAATAGTTAGAATTAAAGAAACTCATACAACCTAGGCCTCTTAGCAAACATTTACAAATCAAAGTTAAAATGATTGCAATCAAAAAAAGATTTAACTTTTCCCCTTGAAAAATAATCAAACACACATACATCAGTGTAAATTGGGAATAAAATACTAGAGTGCATATTTCACTAGTCTTTTATTTTATGTTCACATAAGGCCCTCAAAATCTTTGAAAAAAAACATTTAAAAATGAAAGGTATCGAGGTCATCTATATCTCATGGCATGGTAGTGAGTTTGAATTTCAATAATCAATTCTCTATGGACAAAGATAGAATTGACAAGATATACAATGTGATCAATATTTAAATGAACTCAAGTAATATAAATTAATTATAAATCCCATCCTTTGCAAGTATAAGAGCACAGTTTATAAGATTCAAAACAACAAAGTTCAAGCATTCAAATACTCATACGATGGGCGCTATCATCATAACTATAAAGTTTATCAACCGTTAAAACTAGAAGTTCCCTAATGGTTCAATCTATGAGTTGTCCGACAAAAAGTGCATTAATGGGAGATGAAGACCAACTTAAAATTATATCTTAGGCAAACAACCTCCTCATATTAGATTCCACTGGACAATGCAACACATGGTTGATAAGAAAAAATCAAAAGAACATATTGAATCAACTATCTCCACTAAATAAATAAACTAGTCACGCGAGAAGTCTCCTGTGCGGGAGTTCCAGTGATAGAAGCGGGATTTCGCTTTGCGCCTAGACTAAACCTGTCCAAGTTTGTGATTGTGGAATCGATCAGATCTATGGGGTCACTCCTTGTTATTCTATTATCATATATTTGCTTTTCTAATATTTTAGGGTTAATTTTTTTGTGTGTTTTGTATCAGAACAACTGCAAACGTGTCAACTTCCCTTCGAATGTTGTATCCTAGGGTTGTAGGTAGTGATTTGGTTGTATTTTGGTTTCAAGGTAACGATTATCTTCCTTATCCCTTCTACCATCCCTCATTGTTTGCTACCACACCTTCCTCCTCGTTGCAGCTGCCCCAAACTGCAGTTCCTTTGTTGTTCTTCCTGTAGTTCCTCGCCGTATAGACACCCTCCTTACTGTTGCCGCAGCCCCAAGAAAGTCCTCCTTTGGATGTCCCGCAATCCATGTCTTCCTCGCCGTTGTCGTTGTCATTCCTGCCCGTTGTTGCAGTCTGAAAAAAGCCATTCCTGGCAATTTTTTTGTTGTTTGAGCTACCTGGTCAGTTGTTTCTCTCATTCCAGTCTCTTGCCGTTGCTGCAACTCCTCCCATTCGTTGTCGACATCCTTCTCCCTTGTTGTCGCAACCCAAAACCGTCTTTTCCAACCAATTCATTGTTGTTCGGCTCCTCTTTGCTTCTACGACCCTTCAAACCCCTCATTTTGTTTTCCTAACCACCCACAACCCATTTCAGCCAATTGACTTCGCTTATTGACCATCTAACCGATCTCCACCACTTCTAGATCAAATCTTAATATGAGTTTGTGTTATGTTTGTTGTAATTTTCTTTTTCAAGTGTGTTTGTTTATAACCACTTACTTGCTTTCAGTAATAATGTTTGTTTTGCCTTTTGTAGTTTGGATTAACTTCGATATCCACAAAAGTCCATCATAACTTCAGTCGAACAAATTATGGAACAAATTATGAAATCTTGATTGGATTATCATCATTCCTCTACAATCGGCTCTAAGCCACAACAAATTGCTACTACTATAACTTAAATAAACGGATTAGCCTTAATCAAAAGTTCGCTCTCATGACTGTGAGTAATTGTTAACCATAAGGAATTGCATCTCCAGGAAACCTCAAATTAGATCATAAAACTCTCAAAAAATAAAAGAAAAAGCTTTCAATAGTATCTTACTTTATATCCAACCTGCCATCCAAAAAAATAAACTCATAACTACTCATAAAAAGAGCCAAGAGAGGTTTTCTTAGTCCTCAATATATTTCATCTAACATAAAATGATCCTAGAAATTTCCTCTTCTTCCTAAACATTTGCTTCTTATACTTTATATTATAGCCTTTCACAAGCCATTTGATGTATTTAAGGATTTTCATCCATTAATCTACTTAACCAAGCCTCATCCTACTTGAAATACCCTAAGTCAACATAAGCTGCAAAATGTATATAGCTATTTACAAATACTCTAATTCACTTCCCTGTTCAATGATATCACCATCTCTATTAGTATGCCACCACTTCATCCATCTTCTTTAGTTCATCCTTATCATATGCCCTCATATATTAAGAATAAATATGTCCATAACTTCATAGGGACTAGAACTTTTGCTTCTCTGAAGAATCTAACCATTACACTTACCTTTTTAATTGTCATGATTAAGTCTCCAACGATGCAAATATCCTTTTTTTTTTCCTTTTTTTATATAAACCACAAAAAAATTTGTAGCTCTTGTCCACACAAGAAGGTGCTATATTGATGTGCCTGCACTCTTTGATTCTTATAATCATATAAATGCACGTTTTCTGACAATGACAATACAAGCTTGTTGGCTCAATAACTAAAGGTGAAAAGGTGTTTCATACAACCATTCTTTTGCAATATAATTCCCTCAAAAAATAGACATACACATACTCCAAAACACATGATTCCTTCTATTGGCAAAAACTATAACAGCCGTTAACTACTCCTAATAAAAGGCTAGAAGGGCAATCTACTCTTCAATTAGCCCATCAGTAGATGCCATAAGCCAAAACAAATCCTCCAATACATATAAAACTTCTCTCCCAAGACATCCCCCTAATAAGAACCAACATTCCCTTCCCATCCTATTCCTCTTCTCATCTTGAATTTTGGGCCGCTTCAATTCAGTCAGCTAACAAAGAGAAAAGTTAATTTAACTAGTGTTGAAATGAATCTGGACTAGCCGAAGCCTTGTCTAAGCTTTGGTCATGCCTGACTAGAATTTGGATAGGTTTCAAGGTTTCTAATGCTACTCAAACATCGAAACCATTTCTAAGCATAATCCAACCAATCCCATCCCAACGCATATTTAATTATCTCCATTCAAACTTGACATGCTTCATACCAGTTAGGCTTAGATTGCATAACTCAACTGTGATAACAATATTATTGTTGATTTTTAGAATTCAGCAGAATGATTTTATTGATTTGAAAATATGATATAAATACCCTTACAAGAATCCTAGAATAAGAGAAACAAAAAAAAAAATGAAAAAAAAGATATAATATCTATATTTTCAATTAATTAATTCATAATAATCACTTGAAGATAAAGGAAACGATAAAAAATTGGGAAAGTCCAACATGTAAAAGAAAATAAATCCAATCGAATAAAATAAATCTAAAATAAGAAAGAAAATGTGTTCAATCCAAGGAAATAAATTTAATCCTTATAACTTCTAACAATAATAAATTATTTCCAAATATAACTTCTAACACTCTGTCTCTAGTTGAAACATGGTGGACAACCATGTTCAACCTGAGTTTGAAAATATCAAACAATGAGAAAGAAAAATTCTTTGTGAGGTAGAAATTGAAGTCTTCATCCCATACTTGGTAATCAGCCAAAAAAATTTTAAGGAAACTTTTAGTTGACTGTGGTTGTTTTTTACTAAGCTTCCGCAGTGACTGTAGATAGGCATATGCTGGCACAACCTTGTTGTTGGCATCAACTGCAAACTTGTCTTCCACAATGACATCATAGAATAACAGGAGTTTCACTCCTTTCAGCTTTGCCTTCTCAATAAAAACTATTGCTAGACCAAGTTTATCTTTCTCAACAAGAAACAAACCAGCAACATCTCCTTGTGCCTTGTAAAATGTGAAAATCAATCCTCCTCCAAGAAGAAGGATATCAATTTTCTCTAAGAGAAACTCCATCACCCCAATCTTTGTTGAAACCTTTGAACCACGAACAATGGCAACAAATGGCCATTTCGAAGTCGCAACAGCCCCGACAATGAAGTCAAGTTCCTTCTGCTAGAGTAAGTCGGCAATAGCAAGTTTCAAGTATTTTGTAACACCCTTTGTTGAAGCATGAGCTCTTTGAGCAGTTCCAAAGGCATCATTAATATAGAGATCAGCAAGAGAATCAAGTTTCTTTGTAAACTCTAGATCATTCTTCTCTTTTTTCTTATAAAATCTCACATTCTCGAGGAGGATGAGACTGCCATCAGGTAATGCAGCGACGATGTTCTCCACTTCCTTGCTAATGGAATCATTGGGCATCTCAATGTCAACTCCAAGAAGTTATGATATCCTAGGAACGAGAGGCTTTAAGCTGTATTTTGGGGTGACACCATTAGGGTGGCCCAGATGACTGCAGAGAATAACCTTGGCTCAATGTTTCCTCAAGTAATTGATGGTGGGAACGATAGCCATAATCTGGGTATTGTCAATGACCTTAAGGTTGCAATCGAGAGGAACGTCAGATCTACCCTAACGAACACCCAATTCCCCTTCAAATTTGCGCCCTTCAGATCGCCAACACACCTCTTCATTGTCATTCTTAACTCTCTAAAACACGGATCCGACTGGAAAGAAATAGAGAAGTAAACCAAGGTTGGAATGCGGGAATTTCAGCGCCGTCATGAAGGAGATTCGGATCCAGCAAAAAGACTGCAGAAAGATGTGTCTCTACTAAGAAAGCCGGTAGGAATTTGTAGCGTGTAGGAAGTTTTCCAACCAAAAAAAAAAGATTTCGGCTGCTTGAGGGAATTCCGGCGGTAAGAAAGGCTGCAGGAGGAATTTCGACGGCAGGAAAGGCTGCAAAAGAAAATTCCGGCGGCGGGCCCAACGAGGAGAGGATGTTTCAAGCAGAAAAACTGAAAAAAAAAGAGGCGAAGGAAGGGTTAGCAGCACAGCAAAGATTGTCGGCTGCAGGGAAAAGAAAGTTTCTAGCGGTAGAAGACTCTAAAGTTTGTTTCAAGGCTCTGATGTCATGTTGATTTTCAGAATTCAGTGAAATGATTTTATTGATATGAAAAGGGGTATAAATACCCTTACAAGAATCCTAGAATAGGAGAGACAAGAAAAAGAAAATAACATAAAAGGAAAGATAAAACATCTATATTTCTAATTAATTAATTCATAATAATTAATTGGAGATAAATGAGACGATATAAAATAGGAAAAAAAATAAATTCAATTCAAGGAAACAAATCTAAAATAGAAATGGAAATAAATCCAATCCAAGGAAATAAATTTAATCCTTATAACCATTAACAACAATAAATTATTTCCTAGTATAACTTCTAGCAATTATATATTACCCAAATTTACTTTATTAGTACAATCTATTCAAAGTAATGTGTATACTCCTACAAAAAATTCGGATTTGATTGGGTTGGATTGAGCCGATTTGGTTTGAGTTGGACTTCAATGGTTTACGCCACACATTACCAAATCCATTTTTTTTTAAGGTTGACATATATAAAAACAAGCAAACTCTAATTTCATAAAGTCAAATCCAGCTTTCTCCAGTGCAAGGATAGATTATTGCAAGTTAAGCAAGACAAAAAGTTCTTACAGCTAGTGAAGTGAGGCTCATTGGATCTACAGCTAGCAATAGAAATGTCATTCATCTTTAAAACAACAATCTAGCAATACAAGAAAAACTAACATCAATACTACAGCATATGAAACAATGACAATTACATGAACGGAGAAACGGCCAAAGCACTACGTAATATATTTCATGTATGAAGTGATCTAAAATAATGAGAAAAATGCCTTCCATGGCTGTCATAAAGCAGCCTTTCCAATCATAGGTATTAATTAAAACTAATACTGACCCTACCTTACACCTTCTCGCTGAAATGGAAGAAGTTTTGATTCCAAGTAGCTTGGTATCCTATCATATAAAGCTTCCATAAAGCAAGTCAGTCGATCAGTTAAATAATGGCTACGTTTAAGAAAAAACTTATATAAGGAAATCATGATACAACTTAATAACCTATGAACATGCTAATAATGCTAATTATGACATTCATAAGAATCGTATGAAACTGAACCGGTGATCATATGAGACTAGCATTTAAAGATCAAAAAGAAGTAAAAAAATTGTGAAAACCATGATGTTCTAATATTAAAATTTTCACCAACATCTCAACCCTACTCACAAACTCACCAGAAAGGTCTGGGGCAGCATTTGCACAAACAATAGCGCGGCATGCCAATGGATCTAGACTCTGCAACTGAATGACATGAAATCTTCATAAACTAATGGTTTTAGATCAATATGATATAATTAGCATCAAATGCAGAGTAGGATGATGTAAAATCATTAGAATTAATGGAATATTAACAACAACTTGCAATTAAGTAATTTTATTGTTGTAGAATTGAACAAAAGAGTTATGAACAAAAGAGTTAACAATATAAGAGTTAACAATATTAAAAAGTTACATTTCTCAAGCAATTTCTACATACAGCATATAAAATGTTACCTCAACATTAGCACCGCTCACTCCACTAAAAACATGTTCTGCTGTCTTCAAAGAGGAAAGAGGAAATAACCATAATCTGTAAAGTATGACTCATAGCACAAATATAAGATGGCGTTTAAAGCTACATGAAGAACTCGTGTTGCCAAAAAGTCAATTCAACACATCAATCCATAATGCTATGTAAAAAACCTTTCTTCTGGTCGCCAACTAGCTTTAGGAACTTTGTGAACTGCCTGCACTAGAATCTGGGCATAAATTAAACACTTGAGAAGAATACTGACTTTAACATGATAAGATTGAAACATAAAAGAGAAGCATGACTAGTACCGGGCTATAAGAGAACTTTGCAGCAATGAGACCGGTAGAGTGAAGATAAAGTCTTACAGAGAGTTGAGGCAAGTCATCTATAACATGAAAATCATGAATTAAATTAAATTAAAGAAAGATTATGAAATAATTCGGTCACTAATAAAAAAGAGATTATATCTGCTTTTCAGAAAGTTAAGTGTTTAAAAGTCTAATATATCATCCAAGCTTTCACCAAATTTTGATAAATAGACTTACTGGTGCTTAGAGAGTTATCATCAAGCAATCCTGAAGGAACTTCAACCTATGAAAAAGAAAATTCAAAGAATGGATTTAAAACCTGGCACAAATTACTAACAAACGGCATTGATAAAACCAAAAGGAAAAATATGGAACACTTGAAATTTCTTTAACACAAAATTCTAACAATAATTAGAGAGAACCACGTTCATTAAGGAATTAAATTTATAGATAACTAATTTTGATTGGGAAATTAAAAACAACTGTCAAATACTTGTCTTTTAGAAGTATATGAATGAAACATTTTTTAAAATAAGTCATGCAAACTCACCCATAATTTAAATCAAGCATACCTAATCAGGTGCATGGCTAGGAAAAGTATAAAGATCCATCAAAGTTGGTCAGAAAAAGCAATGTAGATGTGTTTCATGGGGATGTGATACAACATACTATTCAGATTGAACCACATTAATATAGGATTTATCAAGTTGGAATGATTTTTGTGATTTTTTGAAAAAAAAAAAAAATAGCTCACCATTTGCTTGTACCAAAACTCACAATGTCATGACAAGATACTAGTTTTGATTAAGAGGAGATATTACAAGTTTAACAAAGAGGTGTTTTTATAAGAGGAGTCAAAGTAAAAAAAAAAAAAAAGATGATATCATAAAGAAGAAGAAAGAACAGTGGACACAAACTGAAAATAAAATTCCAAGAGTGTAACCAAGATTACAACCAATGATGACGAAAATCACTTCCTCAAGTTGTCCTTTGTTGTAGTTAAGATCTTCAATTCCTAAAATCCTTCTCAAAGTGGCGCACACTAACTCATACTAAAGGTCATCACTTGAGGGAGAAGTAAACAAGGTGAAAGAAGAGAGAACGCTCAACTCAATATATTGCATTCGACATACTACTGGCCACAATATATGAACAACAGTAACAAGATGGGGAAGGGAGGTAGAGCAGGTTTTAAACAGGTTATGCAATTTTTTAAAGCAAAAACTAAAATTTTTAGGAGGTTATTGAATGCAAAACATTTCCAAGTTGTATTAATTGGATGTTTTAACTTTCAGAGAGAGAACATGAGATAATAGTAGCAGTAAGGTGGAGTCTATGTGACGACATGTTGATCAAAGATGTGGTGGAAGCTTTATAGTGAGGTGGCATCAGCAGTTTGATAATATTAAAATGAAGGGGATTTCAGCCATAAAGTAGGACAGGCTAACTCAAGTTTACAGAAGACCGTTACATATTAACTAACAAAACCATAACTCGATGAAAATTGACCAAACATAAGACTGTATAGTCAAAATGAAAGAAAATACAATGGTCTCAATAAAAATAAAAGAACATAAATCTAAACTATTAAACACAAAAGTAGCACTAAAAATCCATGCACAATTCTACCCTTTTTTAAACAATACACATTGTTGAATGAAGCCCAAGTAAATAAGGGAGTGGATGAGGATAAGTTATTGCAGTTGTTCTAAGTTAACGATGACCTCAGGAAGAATGAGATCTCTCCATCAAAAGAAAAGCTCGTTCAATTTCAATCATTAACACAATAACAATGACAGCATCAATGATGAAAATGTATACACGAGTAATACATACTTACCGATACGCAAAGTACAGAAAGCATTAATAAAATCAACAGAAATATTTTCATTGAACAAATTCAAATTTGTCCTAATATCAAATTCACATGTATTAACGCTTATCATCCATAAAATTTCATACAAACTAGCTTTCCTAACTGTAAACTTTGAGAATGTTCTCTCAAAAAACTAATCAAATCATAGTCTTATAAGCATATCTCCCTTACTAAATTTAATAAATTAATTATTTAACGTCACACTAGATTTATTCCTATCATAAATACTCAGTCCTTAAATTTCCTGGTAAAAATCATACAGACTTTGTGCAAAAGTGAATACAAACTCACTTGGAGAATGTGAACATGCAGACTCAATAATGGGAGGGCCACAAATAATTTCATACTCAAAGATTTAACCATCAGATCACTGGATTTTTAATAGAGATTAATTAAATAGAACATTTAACTAAAATGTAGTTGATAAGACTATAGAGGTCCAAGGAGGCTCTTCAATTATAGGGGTCGTAAATTCATATAGATCAACCTCTAATGATGTTCCTACCAATGTTTCATCTCCATCCCTGAAAACAAAACTTAAACCATACTCATCATTCTCATTTTTATATTGGTGTTCCTTACTACCAATAAAATTTGTGATAGGATAATTGGATTCAATAAAAACTACGAAAACTAAGGTAGAGTGGTCGGATTCAATCGAACATAAATTTAATTTGATTAAATAGAACATTATTTGAGGTTTAGTTGATATGGGCTTGCAAATAATAAATTTTGCTTAGATGACAAAAAATAATACACTCAGTTCTTTTAAATTGAGTGACTTGTGTTTTCTCCTAATGCAAGCTAATCATAATCAATAATATATCTCAATGAATCCTCTTCATGGCTATTACTATATTCTTTTGAGGGAGATTATAATGAGTATGTAGAAAGCTTACTCATGGATCTTAAATTAAAATAATAATTTGAGACAATCTTAAAGTATTGAATAGCCATATTGATAATAATAGCCATTATAATAAACCGTCGTGGAAAAGAATGTAATAAGATTCAGAATTTAGGGTTGAAAGAAAATCATTACCATCAAGTCTCAACTATTTGTTGATTTTGAAGGTCAAAATGAAAGAATTTGAAAATGTGTTGAATGGGAAAGTGGTGGAACATGTCAAATAAGAGGAAAATAGCTATTTGAATGTAAAAATTCAAAGGAAAATGATGGATATATAACAAAAATACAAAAAGAGAAAGCTAGAGATAGTAAATGCAAAAATACATATTTAAAATGAGATCTAAATGCAACACATATAAAGATAAACTTGCTTAGAAATTAAAATACAACATAGGACAGGCTAGAATGATATGAATTTTGAAAAGATGTTCACTATTTGTTCATCTAAAAAACACTACATTATATGAATAGCTAATAATTTACAAATAAAACAAAGATGAGATTTTTGCATATTTTTATATAAGGGCGAAAAACTAGACAATATCTAAAAAGAAAGAATAATAAAAACAAAAAAAGGAATTCCTTCTAAGGAAATTAAACCAATCATTAATGTGGTCAATGATGATTAAGATTACTTCCACAAACTGCCTTTTGTCAAGGATGTGATTTCCTTTGAAAATCCTTCTCCAAAGGATGCACACTAACTCTCTCGAGTAATCCCTCGCCTGAATGAGAAATAACAAAAGGTGCAACAGCGGAAAACTCAACACAGAATATTTCATTCAAATACAACATCCCATAACATTCTTAAAAATAAAAGAATAACCACAATATATAAACAAAAGCAATAGTGGCCAAATAGTTGGTGAGAGAACATGGATGGTAGGAGCATCAATGGTGATGGATAGAAAGATGGAGTGAGTTCTGAAAAAGCTAAGCAAATTTCCAAAGTGCTAAAAATTTTTTTGATGCATGTTGGATGAAAGATATTATCAATGTCTATTAACAAATCAATTTGACTTTGAGAAAGAAAAGAAGAGAATTGCCTATTCATGGTGGAGATGGTAAGGTACAGTTCAAGTTGTCACATAGTTGTCAAAGGTGAGGAAGAAGTCTTTTAATGAGTAGGCAATCAAGCTTAGTCAACCAATGTTAAAATAGAGGGGATTTTGGCCATGAAGTGAATATGCTAACTCAAGCACACGCAAGACCATTATAGCTCACCTAAAATAACACAACCACAACTCGTAATAATAACTGACCCAATGTAAGGTCAAAAGGAAAGAAAAACACTAAACACAATTTAAAAAAAGTACACAAATTTAAAATAATAAAATACTAAACAAGCTTCATAATGTGTCTTGCATCACCTCCAAACTCAAACCCAACCTTTGCCAAGTGGAGAATCTGATTTGACGATAGCAGTTGAAATTCAATGTTGTTGTATTTGGCTCCTCCTATATATAAAAGCATCATAAGTTTCTATGAGACTCCTGACTTATTTGCAATTATGGAATAGCTAATTGATCTAATAATAAATAGTCTTCCAATCAAATTTCCTCTTGTACAAAACATAAAAGTTATAGGCCTTACCCTAAATGATGCTAACCATACAGCACAATAAGTTAACCAAGCTATAATTGGTGAAGTCATTTTGATCTTGGTCTGAAGGTGATGACAAATAAAATTCAAATTTGTTTTGAATATTCTTTTTAATAGCTTTTGTTCAAAAAACCTCTACAAATCTTGAATGCCGACCAACATAATCATTAAAGGTTGTGTAGATGAAAGGGTTTAAGGTTTAGGGTGCAAAACATAAATAGTCTTCCAATCAAATTTCCTCCTGTACAAAGCATCATTTAGGTACACTGAACCTTATGCACACATATTTAGAGTTGACAAATTCTTTAGTTAGAAAGACAAGGGAAATTTTCCATTTCATAGTTATAATGACATGCCGGCTAGAACATATATTGATCACTTACAATTTGCTATCATGCGTTAACTTCCACATTATGTTGCTCTGCGTAACTATTATATTCATAAATTTATTAATGCAAAAGAATGTAAAGTGAGACATATTAATAAAAAAAACATTGGTATTCAACATAGAGTCTACCAATATGATTAAAGAAACTATTTATCGTTTGTATTTGTCCTTTACATTTCCCATCCAAGTCCTTTAAGAGAAACAAGATTGTTGGCATCAATTTTTTATGTCACGAGTGTAGGGTGTCCACCTGCATGACTTGAGATAGTCTACGGTCCGTCCGTAACATCCGATAGTTCAGACGCCCACCCGAGACCTTTTTGGCACGTGTTGAGGGGCACGTAGCAGGGGTCATTTTGCTAGACTTTGGCTTTCACTTAGGCGAAGGCCGGTAGGCATGTTGTTCGTCGGACGACTCTGATCAGGTCAAAGAATGTTATTCGTCGCGTCGCGTGCGAAATTAACTCGAATTGGCTCGATCGTCAGGGAAGTCATACAGATAACCTTGAACGACGAAACGGACCATACCAATGCATCTGGAACGTTGATTTTACCTATGAGAGATGTTCATTTCACTGCGAGGTCATATTCGGGAGAAAATGCGTGAAATGGAGCTATAAATAATAATAATAATGTTATTATTATTATTATTATAATAATAAAAATAAAAAAATATTATCTTTTCTTTTTTAAAAAAAAACCTACGCTGCCTCCCTCCTCTCTCCTGGATCGATCGCATGTGGCATCGCTTGCGCTGAAGATTTGCGAACCCAAGCCGTCGCGTCGAACTGTCGATCTTCGCGCCCTGCTCGCCGGTGGGAGTTCCTCGTCGCCGCCAGATCTCCTCTTCGCCGACCATCCACCCCTCTGCCTTGCCGGAAAACCAGTTCCTGCCAGCCAAACCTACTGCAATCGCCTTTTCCCCTCTTCTTCTTGGTCGGCTGAGCCTCCATGCGCCGGCCTGTCTCGCCGGCATGACCCCCGACACCGCCGGCACCACCTGGAGCTTCTTTTCTCGTCAAGACCCCCAGCCACCGAGCCTCCTCCTTCTTATGCCAGCCCTCCCTTGGTTTCGCCTAAAAGCCTAGGGCTTTGGCTTTTCCGACCGCCTCAGCCTCGCCAAACCTCTTTCTTGTCGGCGGCCGCCTCCTTCTGCCTGAGACTGTCAGCCCAAAGGGTCTCCCTTGTTGGATTTGACGATGCCCCAGCCGACTCTTTTTGCCAGTTGTTCGGCACGTGCGTCGCGCACCTCTTCGATGAATGCCTCCAGCTGGCGTCGTCCAACCTTGCTGCCTCGCTTCGTCGGTTTTATTCCTTTGAGATTGAGGCTATAAAGCCGCCCTTGTCGGCATCCAGTCCCCTTCGCGAAGGTATGTGTTGGTCACATTTTAGTTCGTCAGATCATTTATTTTTTATACTTTGCTCACTAACTCCTGCCCTCATTGGATTTTTTTGTTGTCATGTGCACGCTCTACGAGGCACACTGGAGCATGGATCGAACGTCGACGAGCTTGGAGCAAGCAAAGAAAACGATTCCGCAACCATCACGGTGATGGATTTTCCAACTCCTAGCTGACCCTAGGTTTTAGTGGTGTTTAGGCATGTAGTTTCGGTTGCCCACACGGGGTGCATGCGCCGACGTGAGTCGACGCGGCGACGTACCTATGTGATTGATCGTCGATTTCTTAGAGGGAGTCGTAGGGTAGGAATCTCATGCGTGACAGATTTTGTACGAAGCCGAGTGATCCCCCGTGTTGTGAACCTTAGGCCTTAACCAAGCCGAGTCGGAATCTCAATTTCTCACGGTTTTGGCGCTCCTAATCTTCCTTGGAGGGATTAGTTGAGTTCAATCTTAGAGGACCAAAGTGATAGGTCTTAACAAAGATTTGTAGCTAGTCCGTCCTATAAGATCCTGGGTGTTCGTAGAGCGGAAAAAGCTTTGTAGCTAGTCCACCCTACGAACGGTGGAGAGTCTCCCCTACACGAAATCGGAGGGGGAAACCATCCACATTGCCACGCCAAATCTGGAGGCGGCGATGCCACAAATTCAAGTGCGTCAGCCCTAGGAACCTATGTGAGGTAGTTAGCACGAGCCCGATTTGCTACATGTATATTGGTTTGCTGCATATTGCATTTTTGTTTGAAGCATGTTGCATTTCACTTCGCTCCCACTGACTGCCCCGACTAGGTGAGCATTTCACTTTGCTCCGATCGGCCGCCTCGGCCTGGTGAGCATCTTACTTTGCTCCAACCGGTCACCCCGACCCAACGAGCATTTCACTTCTCTCCTACCGACCTCACCGGCTCGACGAGTATGTCACTTTGGTTCGACATGCCGCTCCGGCCCGGTCGACCGATAACTTTGGTTCGACCGGCCACCACAGTCCGGTCGACCGATCGCTTGCATGTTTGTTTGTTTTTGTATTATATCTCAGACTTGTCTGTTTGCATGTTGCATTTGGTATGTGTTAGCTTGCATGATCATTATCATTTGTTTGTGTTGCACTTCTTTGGGTCGTTGCCGCCACGACAAGCTCATCTCTTTTGGTGCCGCCTTGGCGCATTTTCTTCTAGTCACTGCCGCTACGACACGCGCATCCCTTTTGGTCATTGTCACCATGGCACACCTTCTTCGGGCCACTTCCGCCATGACACGCCCATCTATTTTGGTCACTGTCGTCTCGGCACGCCTTCGGGCCGCTGTCACCACGGCACGTACGTCACTTTTGATCACTGTCGTCTCGACACACCTTTCTTCAGGTCGCTGTCACGACAAGCCCACTTTTCCGGGTCACTGCCTCTACGACACACTCATTTGTTCGGGTCGCTGTCTCTACGACATGCCCATCTTTTCCTAAGTCACTGCCCCACGGTACACGGTACACTCATCACTTTTGTCACATGACTGTCTACACTTGCATTTGCATATTTGCATAGATAGCGAGTCAGACTCGTTAGAAGAGTGACCCCGTGTCGGTCGCTATGCCTTAACGAGAATTGCTTGCTGGGTTGATCCCGGTGAGCAATGCTAGTTAAGTCATCGGGATTGACACGAGTATGATTGTGCTAAAGATCTAATAGATCTAACTCGTGTCACCACGCTTCATGACACCCTTTAGATCCTTCGGATCTTTAGGATGGGGTCGGCACGGCGACCCCGCACCGTCAAAGTCATACTATACAAAGACCTACCCCGCACTTAGATACTAAATTAACACACATTTCGTTAGATGGTGTGTTAGGCTATGATTGAGGGTGTTAGGTAGTCTTTTTTATATCTGGCTATTGTTCTTTATTAGATTGGTTGCTCTAGCCATGTATCTTTCTTTTGCATTGTGTTTGTGGTATGACTGCGTGCTGCATATGTATGATCGTGTGTTAGGGCGTTTTTTTTTTTTTTGCAGGGAGTCATGTCTATTTATATACACACAAAGAGCTACCGCTATGGGAGAGCAAGTAATGATTTTTGACCCTTTTGCTTGCAGGTGCTATTTAGCTCCCCACTTTTAAGGCATAACTCATAATACGTCATTTGCTTGTGAGTTTTCCCGCTGACACTTTTTTTTCATGCAGGATTAAGTCTTTTTCTTTTCTTTATGTACTTTTAGAGTCTAGGAGAATCTTGTAGCAGAAATAAGATATGAGCACGGATTTCGAGGCGTTTGGAGCAGAAACCATGTGGAGGGGACCACAAGCAGATGTCCGTGTCTATCTTAATTCTGCATTTTATATTGATGTATAGAATTATGACCGGGCATGTATATGCGGAGTCCGACCGCTCGCTCTTCTTTTTTTCTGGGATATGTTGTCGACTCAGCGGCACCGGCATGTTTATTATTATGATTTGGCTTGTTTTATTTTTTGCATCATGTTGCATGTGTTTTTATTGTTTCTTTATGTGATTTATCTAGGATTTCACGATGGAACATGGACTTTTATGACTTAAATTCCTAATTTCTAAAAAATCTTAAATAAAATATTCAAAATGATTAAAATATTCAAGATTTAAAAATTGCAATTTTTACTTTCCTGCATATATTAATAGAGCCTCCACAATAATTAAGGACCGCTCGAGCTAACTGTGTCATATTTGCATGCCTCGAGGAAGAATCTCCATATTTCTCCAACCTGACTAGCCCAGCATACCTTTATATAGGTGATTGTCTAGTGCGTCTAGGATGTTAGAAGGCTCCCTGACCCAGACGGGGTATAAGCTCTTTTGTTTGGAGCATTTCCAGCTTTGTAGCTGAACCTCCGCTTTCTTTTCTTTCTTGAGGCATCATTGCTACATCGACAGGTATAAGTCTCACCTCATGGAGCTCCAGCTTGTAAATAGGATTGAGTCTCTTTCCTTTGACCTTATGGCTACCGAGATTCCCGTGGGCGATGCAATTCACGGATTGTTGACCGAGGATCTCATGACGTGTTGGGTCGACTACCTTCACGACCAGGTAGACTTAGGGTCCTACTAGCTGTGTATGACGGGTCTGTGGTACCCCAGCTCAATTACCTCTACCTTTTAGAATCACTCTGCATTCCTCTTGTTGAGCCCCTTTAAGTCATGTCGCTCCTTGACTTCGTTAATATCACCTTGACGGCCCGATGTCGATGAAATGTCGCCCATTTGGGATACGACGATTTGTCCTCTGCCCTTTGGCCCAAACGTGTTTTGACGTGTTGGGATATCCCCGTTAAGATAATTTAGGTTATTTTGTGGGTCCTGTGTGCCAATGAGCTGCTACCCATTCGGGATGTGAGAGATTCACTCTCTGTCCGATGGTTTAGCGCGAGCTTTGAAGCATCGGGACTATTCACACACGAAATAGTCTTCCTTTGAGTACCTATTACCCCAGGTTCACGATAATCCAAGCGAAACTCCTTTTATCGAGAGTATTCTTGGGTTCCCCCCACCCCCCAAGATGTAATTAACCAAATTAACCAAGTGGGATACGTCCTCTTGGAAGTGCTCTTGACCTCATAACAGACACCTACACCTGAATCTCTAGCCCTAAGATTGTTACACCTGAATCTACGTAGGTATTCTTTCGCGGATATCGGTTTAAGGTGTTTTCGCCCGATCTTGTTTGGGCGGACACTCTTAATCTATCCTCTATCCTTGCGAGGTTTACCGCTTACTACACGTAGGCTCTCCACGTTTCGTGTTTTCTTTTGTTTGTCATTTTGTCGTATATCCGTCTTTTCCAGATTCTCTCTTCTTCAGGTCATTCATATGACCCGAAAGAGATATTTATTCGGGAAAGGGAAGTATACGACGATCGACAGGCTGACGACTCCTTTTAAAATAAAATAAAAAACGAACGAAAACAAATATGCTTGATATGTTTACTCATTCAAAATTTGGAAAAATTAAGCACAAATGCTTATAAGATATGACTGCTCTTAAATTACATTTTAGTGGTGTTTTCATGGTATATTAACCTATAGAGGCTATTTTGAGTCTCCTGTATTTATAATTGATATTTTTTTTCTAGAGGGAGTTACTTCATCCATAGCTTTAGAAAATATCCCTCTCTTCCCTTCTCGCACATCCTTGGATCTCTCGTGTTGAGTTGCAGCACATTGCCCCTAATCATACAGAATTGCCTAAATAACTCTACAAATGATGGTTCTTCGCATTGTAGGTATATGATTCAGTGCATCAAACTAGTCAAATAAAAAAAATATCATTTTAAGATTCATCTTTAATGACTTCAACCTTCTAGGAAAATTTGAATTTATCCCACATTCACTGTTGACATTTAATGCAAATGAATTTCCATGAGGCCTTAAGCTTGTGTGAGATCATTATTATTGAAATTGAAAGCAGTGCTAACTAGCCCCTCCCTCTTGCTTCTCTCGTGCCTTAGCACAGCCCATCCCCCCAACCCCAAGATCCCACTCTCCTCTCTCAGTCGCTACAACTCTCTCCCGCTCCTTACAAAATTCTCTCTCTAGGGCTCACTTTGTCACTAGTTTCCTTTTCATCATAATCCCCCAAAAACATCCATATATCTCATCGCTAGCAGTGTTTGAACACAAAGAACACTCAATTCCACAGCAATTCTTCATCAGATGGCTCAATTACTCGTCTTAATAAATTGTATAAGTAATTGAACAGCATAACCAAACTTTCTCATAATAAAATCAATACTAGTTTGCAGCCTTAGAAAACAAACTTCAGGAAAGCTTAAAAACAAAGAACTGTTCAAACTTATAATTTATAATAAAGCATAATATTTCCTTAATCACCAGAGAATATCAAGCTGAAAGGCTCTCTTAAATGTAGCCCAAAGCAGCTTTATCCGTAACTCGTCCACTAAATTACCAGGAATCCTGAGTCACTACAACTTATTTGGTTGAGATAACGGTACTTCTCCCTCGATTGATCAGAAACCATTAAATCAAGTTCAATCACTGAATCAAACAAATACCTAGGGCACATAACAGAGCAAATAAAAAATCAGGAGGAAAATGTGTAGCCCTAAGCCTTACATTGTCATATCGAGATTCCAAAGAAGTTCTTGAGGGAGGTGCTTGACAAGGTTTGTAAATGGAAGCAGAGGCAGGCGGCGAAAGATGTGAAACGGAAGGGGAGCAACACGAGGAGCCTGCGGTGGCTGAGGACAACTTCCTCTCCGCAATCTTTCTGAATGCATCTTGCTCCAGGAGTTCGAGCTCCTCGGCGCTGAAGTCCCAGTCTTCATCGAGACGATCCATTTCTCCTTTCCCCGCTTCTCCGCGCTTCTCTCACAGAAAGACCACTCCCACGGGAACGACGAAGAATAGAGAGGGTTTAGATGGGGCCTTGGTTATTCAGATTTTGAAACGCCGACGAGAGCCTTTGTATATGCAGGGTGAATGTGCGGTGCCCTAACTTTTGGATATCTAAGATGTGTTTTTGGAAATAGTTTTTTTAAGTTATATTACACGCATAACGTGGGTATATCCCCGCGATCCGCATTTGGGCTCCATTTTTTCCTCTGCTATCCTCCTAATCCCGCAGCCGACCTTCCTTCGAATATTTGGCATCGATCTCGCCTCCGTCGCTCCGCAGGTAACAAAACTCTTTCCTCACTCGGCTCCTCCCTTCTTTCCACTATTTCCCTTCTTTCCATCTGTTTGGAAGTGTTTAGGTGGCTAAAACCTAGATCTATTCTGAATATGCAAGTAGCGCTGGTAAAAATATAGATCTACCGTTTTTGTGATATATTTGAAGCATCCTGACAGTTCTCTTCTCCATTCCCCATCCCAACCTTTCTTTGAACAGTGTATATTCGTATTAACCAAAAAAAAAATTTTCGTCTTTTCTTCATATGGTCTCCATGTTATTCAAAGTTACTGATTCTTTTAGGATATTTATTGAGGCTAGATGATATTGATGCAATGTTTTGTTCCCTGCGATTTGATTCTTTTAGGGTATTTGTTGAGGCTATAAGATATTGATTGCAATTCTCTGCTCCCTACGATTTGGTATTGAAGTTGCTTTATATTTTATTTTTTATGAGGATATGATGAACTGTTATCTATGAATATATAGAAGATATGGGATATGATAAATATGATCATGTTTATGTGAAGAAAATTGTATGTGCTTTGCAATAACAATGATGTTCAACAAAGTCAAATGGCATAGTGCAAATGACAATTGAAATTAGATTGCCTACTATTTCTAAAATGGAGTGTATTGCATTTATTGAACAAAAAATGGAGCTTTTTTTGTCGGCTCGTTTGTGCAAAATGAAGTGTATTACATATTTTTTGGTATTCTTTGAGCCATGTTTTCTGACTTTCTTCAACAAGTCACATAATTTCTTAGAAGTCAGTACTGTTTTTGGGACCATTCTATTGTTATTTCTTGCATATGTGATTTTGCAACAAAGAAAGTTTGGGTGATAATTATTTTAGAGCTCTCACGTTATATTTATGCAAATAGTTTGCACTGGTTCAATGAATATTTTATTACCAAGATGGTGATAAGCATGCTTACTTCAATGAAGGTGTTACTATTTATGTAACTCAGCTTTTTTTGCTTCAATGAGACCTCTGTCTTTACTTGTACGAAAGAAAATTGACAATCTTATTATGGTAGATCCAATACATTGTTGTTGCAGCAGGTTTTCCAAGTATGTATTTTAACAAGCTATGATGATGTCAGTTGGGCTGTTGGTTTTGAATTAGAAAGTTGGGTGAAGAAAATATGTTTTATGGTCTATGGTCATTTGGGTTGTCTTTGCTAGCATTGGTTCAGAATTTTTTGTATGCTCTGTGTTCCAAATTTCAACTGATTATTACTCAAATACAGTGGTACTATAATAATAGAGAAAAATAAAAAAAAGGTCTCATAAATGATGGTTATATGGAAAACACATTTATGTTTCACCCATAGACCGATATATATTTTAATTCTTTATATTTTTTGAATTTTGTTTTACATATGCATATTGCATATCTTAAGTGTCTCATTTTCAGTCACAATGTCATCTAACCATCTGTTGATATGACAGTAAAAGATGAGTAAATCTAAAGACTCTAGTTCATCGGCTATGTGGGATAGAGAGACTACTAATATTTTTTGTGATTTATGCGTGAGGGAAGTCGAATTGGGAAATCGACCCACAACTTTTTTTAATAAAAAAAGATGACATAATATCACAATTAAATTCAAAGAAATAACTGGAAGAGATTACGATATGATGAAACTAAAGAACAAATGAGATCAATTAAAGAAGGACTGGAAACTTTGGAAAGAGCTTAAAAGGGGATCAACTGGATTGGGATGGGATCCAGTAAAACGGACAATTGATG
>NW_018164577.1:1054928-1067331 GCF_001263595.1 Phalaenopsis equestris
CCAGTGGCAAAAAAATTCAAATTTAATGGAAGTGAAGCAGTTTTGGAGGAGAAGTTGGATAGCATGTTTACTGGTGTTGTAGCAACAGGAACTCATTTTTTCACTCCTAATGAGCAGGGTGTTGCAAACTTAGCAGAGGATATAGAGACCGAGCATATAGGTGATTCAGGAGAAGGTCCCAGCCAAATCCACACGGATATCCATTCCACTGGTGGAACAAAGCGCCTCTGTCCTGCAAAAAATAAAAAAGGCTTTGCATTTTTTAGAGGTTCTATTGAGACATTGATTGAAATTTTAAAAAATAATTCCAAAACTGCAAAGGACAACACAATCCATGAGTGTGTTAAGATCCTTAACACATATCCTAGCATTAAGGAAGACCAAGCATTAAGGAAGACCAATTAAGGAAGACCAAGATATGTATGTTAAGTATGTGAAGTTGTTAGGGAACTCTACCCGGAGGTAGTTCTTTGAGACTTTAGACCCATAATTTTGTCTTCCTTACTTGCGCTCTTTTATGAAAGATTGAATGTCATTTATGTAACTTCATTGACTATTTGTTTGATTGACTCTTTCTGTCTTATTTTCTATTTATGTGATAAACTCGTTCTGCACATTGTATTTCTTTCATCCTTGAATATGTTAGCTACATATCAAACATTGATGTTTACATATGCAAATATCAATGAAATGTGCGACATGTATGTAACTTTCTTCATATTTCTATTGCATGCAGTCAAATTTACAAACGCATACTCTTTCTATTCTATTGTCCTTTTTTGTATGTTTTCTGATATTACATCACTATTTGCTATCTGGTTTAAAAGTCTACCTTCCTTCCATATTTTGTATTATGAAGGAAGGGCAAATTAATCAAATCTGCATTGTTACTCTCACCCTTACATTGTTATACCATTACTACAACGCATATGTAGATCGAAACCTATGCATGACGTCCAGTAATATTGGAGATAGATGGATCGGAGAGTTATTACGTGGTCACCCGATACGTTTTGCAAATATGTTTCGTATGACAAAAGTCATTTTTATTGACCTCTTAAATGAACTTCGGACCCTCCACGGACTTCAAGGATCATCAAGAACAACATCTAGAGAGGTGTTGGCAATAAAACTCTACATTTTGGCCCAGAACGAATCGATGAGAGGAACGATGGAACAGTTTCAACATTCCTCTGAAACCATAAGTAGATATTTCTCAGCTGGGTTGAATGCATTGGTGAGTCTGGCCCGTCAAATAGTCAAACCAGAGGATCCAACATTCCAGTCCATCCCCACACATATTGCGAATGACCCTCGTTATATGTCGTTCTTTAAGGTGCTTCCCATATTTAAATGTTAGTTAATAAAATTTCACACCTATGATTTTATTATTGATTAATTCATTCATACCAGGATTGTATCGGAGCTATCGACGGAACACATGTCGACGCACGTCTTTCTGGCAAAGAGAAAGTTGCATACATTGGACGATGCCGATCACCTACACAAAATATAATAGTTGTTTGTGATTTCAATATGTGTTTTACATATGTGATGGATGGATGGGAAGGTAGCACACACGATAACTGCATTTTCAAGTTTGCTACTAGCAACATAAAATATGGTTTCCCTTATCCACCACCAGACATGACAATCATGTTGCGCTTTTGACCATCCTTATTACTTTAAATTTTCTAAATGAAAAAAAACATTGCTCAGGTAAGTACTACTTAGTGGATGTCGGGTATCCTTTGCAAAAGGGCTATTTGAAGCCATATCCAGATACAAAATATCATATACCTGATTTCAAGAGATCGAGCGGGTTGCACGAGGAAAGAAAGAAATTTTTAACAAAATACATTCATCCTTGCATGGTGTGATCGAGAGATCGTTCGGGGTTTGGAAGAAGAAATAGGTAATTCTACGTGATAAGCCAACTTATCCATTTACAAAACAAGTCCAGATTGTAGTGGCAACAATGGCACTACACAACTTCATACGACGACACCATTCTCGGACAGATGCAGAGTTCTCTGTTATAGAAGAGGATTCAATGGAAATACCACCTGAGGCATTTGAATACCACGTTGGACGTTCTATCCCACACATCGATGGCATTTAAATTTCATTACATATTATGTCTTTCGATTATGTTTAATTATTTTTGTCATATTAAACATACGCTGTAGATGACATCTAAATTTTGGATTAAATATGAGTGAGGAGAAAAATATTTATGGGTGTTTATTATATGTTGTTTGTTGTTTAAGCATGAACATCCAAGTTGGGATATATTTCATGTCATGGCTTCAGATTGCTTGGCTTCAGATTACTTCAGATTACTTGTTTGTCGATGATGAATCTGTGTAGTTTTAAAATTGTTTTCATATGGTTTAAAAATTGAAGAGTGCATGGGTAAACACAAATAAATATGCTACCACTCATGGTGTCCTTCGTTTGTATGAAATTTTTTATTTTGCACCACATTTGATGGTTCCCCACTCTAAAATCAACTTTTGATAAAACTATGGCTCCAAACAGCTTATCAAGCATCTCATTGGTAAGTTGGATTGAAAAAATGATGGGGTATAATTGCTATACAAAGTTTGTTTAGCTGTGGCTGAGCTTGTTTAGTTTTCTATGTGACCAAGGTGGATGCAAATATAATTTTTGAAGCTTGGTTACTTGAAGCTTGGTTTTGGATTTATGTCGGGTTCATTTTACATTGCATGCATAACAATGGAAGCATTGAAGTTATGGATGGTAAAGGATGTTAACTATTAATCTTTCATAGCAATGGAATCACAGTTTTGGTAAAGGAGTTGGAAATTTGTTTGGTACATGCTTTCATGGCCGATACTATGGTTCCACTATGGCTCCAAACCGCTACAATGGTATGGTTATGTATGGAAGGCGAACTTCAATGTTTGCATTTATGCTCTTTAGCTATATATTGGAAGGAAAACTTCATTCAATGGAGGGTAAAATAATGGTATAATTGAGAAACTATGTGGTTGTTTATACATAACATTATAACTATGAATGTGAATTAATCCTTCAGGCTTAGAAATATGAATGTAAATTTGTTGGTACATGCTTTCATAGCTCTTTTAAACTCACACAAATGTCAGCATTTGTTTGGTGTAATTTTGTTTGTTTTTTAGAGTAGAATATAAAATAAAATAATGGAAGAAGCAGATGAAGAAGAAACCATTAATATATCTCTTCCATTTGCATTTTCAAGGAAGCTTGAAATGACAATTTATGGGGTATTTTATCTAATTTTATTTTAAATGGTAGTAGTTATTTCTTTGCACTTGTATTCAGAAAATTTTGGCACTTTAGAATGACTTAAATAATTACAGCAACCATTGTGTCATTTATTCTTTTGGGTGATGGAATTGGGGGAAACTATTTGAGACCTTGTTGAAAGTTGTTGAAATATTTGCCAACCATTTGAGACCTTGTTTAGGTGTCAGATATGTAAATGCATTAGAATTATGTGCTATTTTTTATGATGGAATTGGGGAAAACCACTTGGGAGATAACAAATATCACACCTAAGGTTTAATATTTTCGTTCCTTTGAAGTGGTTATGATTGGTGTTTATGTGAGTGCGTGGAGCAGTTTCTGTTGTTGGTTTCCTGATGTTGGTTTCCTGATGTTGGTTTCCTGTTGTTGGTTTCCTGCTGTTGGTTTCCTGTTGTTGGTTTCCTGCTATGTATGCCGTAAACTTTAAGGAGCAGTGAAGGCATAATTTGAGTTTCTGTATGGAAATGGTAATGCACCTATAATGTTATGCATGCACCTTTTAATGATATGTATGTCGTAAACTTTAAGGAGTAGTTAAGGTTGTTGTTCTTGTTCGATTCCATTTTATTTTATGTTCAATTATTTGGAATTGTTGAGAGATGGCATGAAGGAATTGTATGATTTACATGATTGGCATGTTCCATTATTTGGAACTGCTATTGAGGGGAATGGAATGTTTGACTGTTGAGGGAAATGGAGCTGCAAATGGAGCTGCTAGTGAGGTATCTAATTGGCATGAAGGAATTATATTTTAATTGGTCTACATGTTTAAAGTAGCTTGGATGGGGCATATCTAATTATTTGTTAAACAGAAATGCTTACAGGTTCGGTGAAAACTGTTTTTCATAATGTACAGTGATGTGAAAACTGCTTTTCATAAGGACTCTTCATTTCATTCCAAGTAATTCCAATCTTTTTTGTTTCAGCAGTGAGAAGCATGATGTTCATTAATTATTGCTTAGATTTATTTTTTAATTTTTAATTTTTTATTTTCTCATGGCCTACTGCACTTTCCTACCCATAGATCTAAGCAAATTTGATGTACCAACTTCTGATTTGGCATAAAGCTATTTGTGTATAATACATAATCACAAAGTCCTTTTTTGTTTATTTGCAAGAGTTTAATTTTTTTTGAAGATTTACATGTATACCACTCAATTCTTATGTATTTACATATCTAACAACTAAACATCAATTTTTATATATAAACCACCTTACCTATGCATAAAATGGTGGTATTTCTTATGTTATATGAAAGATCTAGGTGCATACATGTAAAAGATAAAGTTCAGAAGTTGGTATGTATGTAAATGCCCTTTTTTTTAAATTATAGGAGGGTTAACATAACATTACATTTCAAAATATGTGGTTCAATTATTTCACCATTTCTCTATTTTTTTCAGGAGCTGTTCATTTTTGCTGGCATCGAGCAATGGTTTTTATTTCTCTGACATTTTCGTCATTTGTTTTGTTTTTTTATGGCTTATATTTACCTCTCAGCTTGTAGAGTGCTTTGTTTCCTTTAGATCTTTTCCTGTTCAGGCTGGTTGGGTGTTGGGATTATTACTGGCATGAAAGTTAGTATGGAATGTTAACCCCCATGGAATGTTATGCAGTTGGCATGTATTTCCCGCAGTTGGCATGAAAGTTCATGTATTTCAGTTAGTATGGAATGCTATGTAGCTCCTGCAGTTGGCATGAATTTCGTTTGTATCCCCCATTGGTATCAAGTAGTATTAAATATAAGCTACGACTCTTTTAAGGGTCGTGTATATGAGTTAATGCATGATGTGCATATGAGTTAAGTCATCCCACAGATTGCTCTTAATTATGCATACTCTTTTGTGAGGCATGAAGCTTTTTTAATACTCAACTGTAGTTCCTGTAGTTGGCATTAATTTTGTTTTAGCCTATGCATATGAGTTAATGCATGAAGTTTTTTGTGAGGCATTTACTAGAAGGATGCTATATGAAGTTGATAAGTGTTTTGTTTGGGGGAATTTTGTGAGGCAGCACAACTATCTTGCAACATTGATCTAGAAATTTGTGATTGTCATACAAGAATAATTTATGTTTGAGTGTTGTCATCACACTCAAGTGATCCCATATGTTTGTCCCCCATGTATTTGTTCAACCTCTATTCTCTATTGTCCTGTATTTAAAAAAATTTGGCACTTTAGGATGGCTTAAATAATTACAGTAACCATTGTGCCATTTATTTTTTTGATGATAGAATTGAGGGAATCAAATATGCAAGTCAATGTTGATTTGAAAAAGCTGTTAACTGTTGTAATTAGAATTTTATTTATGATACTCTTAAGGGGAGATTTTGTAGATACATAGGATTTGGGTGGTATTTATGTAAATGCTTGTATTAACTATTTTGTTCCCAACCAGTCAATGGGCTGCTCACTTCTAATGCACATATTTATGACACCAAAGTACTGTAAATGTAAATATCAAACTTGAGATGTTAGATATGTAAATATGTAGAGATTGTGTGATATTCATGTTAATTTTTATAAATAATAATTATCAACTATCTTAGCTAATAATATTATTATTATATTAGGATCTCTTGATAGTGAAACATGCATTTATGCTCTTTCATATGATATGAGTGGTACAAGACTTGTTACCTATGAAGCTCATAAAACTATTGAGATGGGGAAGGTAGATGAGATGGCCACACCTGAAACTCATCCTCTTAATTTCAGGCCGCCTAAGGAGTTCAGGAGATACTAAGAATATATAGCAAAAATATGTGATTGTTGAGGGGGCAAAATGTGAGACCTAAAGTCTTCTGAATAGTGAACTTGTTTTAGCTGTTAATGTAAAAATAATTTTGATTTATAAATGCACTTGTGTTAATTTGTTGTTAGGGCAAAATGCTAAAAGTATATGGACGCTGATTAATAGCTTTACCTCTTATATGGTGGATAATGGTGGAGCAGTTTGGATGACCACGTAAATTTGTTGTCGGCAATTGCTGTTTCCACACTTGGGTAAGTGTACTGACCCTATTTCCTCAATTTTTGGACTAATCTATTCTAATTTTAATAACTGCAGGACGATGAGTTCCAGACATTCAGGGAAGTCAGAAAAAGTGATGTGTCGTTGCAGAATACCATTCTTGCTATTCACGTCACGGCAGACACATAGCTTCGGGAGGCAGATTTACAGGTGTCCGCGATGGGGACAAGGACCGGAAAACTGTAAATTCTTCAGGTGGGCCGACAATGCAACTGTTTCTACGATATCCCAATCGGACACAACTGCTAGGAGTTTGATAATACCACAACGGGAGACCATCGCATATGGTTCGAGTTCTTCTGTATCCACCGCACCCCATTCGGACAGGTTTGCTCGGGGTTTTGAGGTATCAGAAGCGGACAACATTCGTCATGATGTCTCTCTACATTTTAAAGTCAATATTGTCATATTTTTCCTTGTAATTTTAACATGTTATTTTTTCTTTTTTTTTTGGTCCTATTATAGTCCATATTAGTGTGTGAATATGTAATGAACTTTCATATATGTCGTTGTGCTTATTTGATGTAATCATAACTTTTTTGAGCTATATAAATATTATTAAACTTTTTTTGCATTTTCATTTCTTGACATTTGAGAAACTTGACATTTGAGAAATTTCTTGACATTTGAGAAAATAACATTCTGCTACATAAATTATTCATTGAACTAAAAAAATTTCCAAATAAGCTATTTACAAAACGCACAAACCAAACAATTAAACAATTTATTCAGAACAGGGGCAAAATGGTCAATTTTTCATAATCAGCTGTTTTCCAGACGCACTAACCAAACATCCAGACGCACTAACCAAACGCACTAACCAAACAACCAGACAGCTTATTCGGATCAACTGGTCATCAACAGGTTTTCAGGATAAACTGCTTATTAGCAGAAGCTGGATAAGCTGCAGCTGCCCCAAACAGACCCTAAATAGATCACTTCAAAAGTAATGTGGGGGCATGATAGCCCGCTGGGAGTCCATACAAGTGTTCGCGATTAAAATTGATGTTGTTTAAACTACACTACCACACAAAATACATACTAGTAAAATCAATCATCTTGCATGCTTATTAAAGTTTCAGCTTGACTCTAGTGAATTTCAACTATTTATTTTGCTTAAAAAGTTAATACAATTGACGAGGGGCGTCCAACACCCAAGCGGGCGTGGAATCACGTTCAACACGGGGAAATTTCTACAACCAAAAAGCACAGATCTCGTGTGATTGATGTAGCATTACTTTATTATGAACAGTCGATCAGTTCTCTTGGATCACTTATAGTATTCTCTTATTATATGTTTGTTTTTGTGAGAGCTCAAGGTTAGGTTTTTTTTTGTGTTTTACATCAGGAAAGTCATTGGCGCCTCTTTTTACGTTTGATGGTTGTATTCAAGGGTCGGGTGGTGCTCCAGTTTTATCTTGCTGTCGAAGTGATGATTGTCTTTCATATTCCCTTCTGCATCTTCCCAGCATCGCTCCAAGCCGCTCAGCCACCAAAACACATGTCATTTTTTTTTCTGTGGTTTCCCACTTTTCCTCTTCGTCTCCATCGCGATGGTTATCTTTTTGTTGTCCTATAGCCCACTGCATCCCCCTTTGTTTTCATCGCCCTCCCCCCTTATTGTCGCATTCCAGAATAGCATTTCTACTGTTGTTTGGCTGATGTCTAGCCCCTCGTCTTTGTTGCCACCACACAACACAACATGCCTTCTCTTTGTTCTAACAGTTTCTCACCTCCCATTTGCCGCCACCATCACCCCCTTGCTACAACCCCACCTTTTGACCTTCCAACCGCCCTTTACCACCTCTCCAAAGATTCCAACCCTTTATAACCACCACCCACACCACCCCATGATCCACCCTATTTAGCATGTGTTGACATTTATCGCACGTCCAAATTTTCTTGTGTCATGTTATTGTTATTTCCACTTTCATTGTATCATTTATAACTATATTGAATTTTTCAGTAATAATATTTGTTTGTTTATTATCGCTTGGGTTAACTCCATTATCATTAGATGTCAGAGCTAACTTAATCCTAGTTATATGCAACCTTATCTCCACCCAACACTTTTCCTCTTTACTGATTTTTTTCAAAGTGGGCACCCAATATTTTTTTTCCCACCATGCATCACCCTTATACACCATTTCACCATCTGTCATAAATTATCCTCATTTATCCTTAATGGAAGCCTTGAGTTATCAATTTTATTTTTTAACAATACATCTTTATTCATTTTAAATGGATGATCAACATATAATAACAATTGATAACAACTGAACCATGGATTTCTTTTAGCCATATTTTATAGTAAATGTCTTGGATAAATCCATTCGATATTGGCAAGCTGACCTTCTCACATTGTTTCATCCTGCAAACATTTCATACGTACAAAAATCACTTATTATTCACATCAGGTTAGCTTTCATTTAGAATTATTTGTAAATAATGTCATAAGTGGCGACACATGTTTTCAATAATAATTGATGTTCACTTGTCAAAGGTTATAAATACATATCATTTTTTTCCTTCGGACTATATGGATCGGGTACGATCACTGTGAAAAACATGAAAGACGTGGTCATGCACATCTCATACGGTAAATTATAAGGTGTGGCTATCATCTCCTAGTATGAGTATGTCGATGTGGCTTGACACTATCATAATTCGAGTCTAACGTTGTGAAAATCAGTTACAAATTCAGGATAACTACGATCAAAATAATTCTAGGCTTCTCCATATGACGAATGAATCAATGAATTATTTTCATATGTTAAGTTATGATGTTGTCTCATATGTAGAGCATTACACATAAATGCGAATAATCTTTGAAGATATGGAATGAGTGGCAGGTAAAAATGATACTTGTATGAATATTTCAATTTCTTACTCTCTCGACAATGAGGTTTGAATCTTTTAGCACCACAAAACTTAAATTGTGTCCTCATTGCATCAGCTCGATAATACAACATATAGTCATCAATGCATCAAAATATATAACCTGATGTTAATACTAACATCAACATCAATTTATTTTTTCTATACATGTCCTCTATTACTAAATTTTTATTTGGGTTTGTTTGTCTTCTTTAACAACCCTACAATCTAATTAAAACATTCCTAGAAATATTATACTTAGATTTAATACTCAATATCCTAACAGTAACTGGTAACTCAAAGTGTGTGATGCAACCATCCCACAATGGCATTTGCACGTAATGTAAAAATTCATATAATTTTTTGACTTTGTTGTTTGGTTGCTTTTCCTCAACCACTTGCTTGGTAAAATTAGAGTAGGTTGGATAAAATACAATTTCTTCAAATATTCTAGGATCATATTTACTTTGAGGGACTAAGCTTGATGAAGCACATGCTTGATCATAATCAAAACATGGTTAATAGTCCCCATGTTTAGTATAGTACCAATAATTAGGATAAAATCTTTTATGATACAAATTCAATTTCCTTTTTTTGGTTTTGTTTTAGGAATGCTTAATTATTGTGCCTTGAATAGGGGTGTCAAAACTTTCAATTCCACTTAAAACTTATTATTCGAAAGGTGAGTAGGAAGTTATGGTGCCGCTAAAATGAACTTTCAATTCCACCTGAGAACTCATTAATGAGTAATTTTTTACTGGATTTAATCTATTGTACATTCATTATCTTAAATTTCTAATATCAATAGAATTCATATAGATTTAAGATAAAAAACATTCAACACTTCACTCAAATATATATTTTCATACATATGCAGTATGTACTGATTGAAGTTGACATCTTATGTAGATAAATGTACAAGTAACATATGATTATTTGATAAAGAAGAAAACATGTCAAATAGAAGTATGCCACACACTAAACAAATTTAGCTAAATTCAACATCAACTGAACCAAACACTATTTTGGATTTAATAACATCTGCATTCGATGAATTCAAATTTATCAATTTTATTAAATCCTTTTAAAATAAAATCATGGTTCTAGATGGAGCATTTGGCAGCATTTTTCAACAATATATCACTGAATTTACAAAATCTAACTAAACACTGAAAATCAAGTTATGTGGTTTTATAAATTTTCAGTTCTAAAGTATCTAATTTTGCCTTCAACTCAGCTTAAAACTAGATTTACTGAATCAAATGGGATGGCTGATCTAACTAATTTATGATTTATGAATTTATGAGATTCTACAAATGTTAAATTATGCTTATAGTGAAACACACACTAAGTGCAAACTAAAATGTATTCACATAATTTAGTATCATAAATATATCCTATAACACTCCCGTGTCATAAACATATACATACAACTCAATTCCTTTATATTTTTACATATCTAAATAACTAAACATTCCTTTTTAAAAACTTAAATTATAAGGTTATTTGCATATATATATCAAATGTGGCTAAAAGACTTAAAATCTCAAAAGTATCCAAGCACGTCCCAAATTAAATCTTAAATAATCAAATTTTCTAGTTGATATGCCACATTAATAAAATAGTTAGACAACACTCTTGAGAAGATTCATGAAAAATATGACATGGCTGATTAAGAGAAGGAATAATTAAATTGAGTTAAGCGAGTATGGCTAGTATAATAAGCGGCAAAAATATGACAAATTAGATAGAAATATAGTGATGCAAGCTAGATTAATTAAAATAGAGTAGAGTTGACAAATATGACTAAACTAGCAAAAAGTTGGCTAAAAGGTCTTGGCTAAACTTAGATAAGAGTGATCTGAACACTAGATCATAAATGGATTGGAGGGAAGACTAGCCAAAGAGCACGAGTAAACTCAGGAAGTCATCAACTATAAGTCAAGCAAAGAGAATATCTCATAGGATATTATTGCATAAAAAAGTTGTTTGATATAATAATAATAATAGGGATGATTAATGTAATTATTGAAAATATTTACATCACCTAAAATAAGAATTATTTGGATAAACTATCCTAGTATGTTATGAAGCAACATATAGTATGTAAAATATATATTAATCAATCCATTAAGAGCAATATGTTGATCAATATTGTGTTCAAAAGTGTAATGCTAGGCTTAATTCATAAAAGTTGAGTATAA
The DNA here is from genome assembly GCF_001263595.1 of Phalaenopsis equestris. Lineage (NCBI taxonomy): Eukaryota > Viridiplantae > Streptophyta > Magnoliopsida > Asparagales > Orchidaceae > Phalaenopsis > Phalaenopsis equestris. The sequence continues at coordinate 1,066,355 of NW_018164577.1, forward strand.
TTCTAATTTATTCTGCTAACAAAAATCAATCAAGGAAATATATAGGTGCAATGTATGACACATATGGCTCTAGGATGTAGTATAGATATCGATACATGTTGTTAGTTTTATAAATTCTCAAGGACATAACAAAAAATATCACCGGAGAAATACAAAAGGAGGCAGAAAATCGAGTTATCATTTTTAGATTCGCGTAGGAGTTCAAGGTTTGCCGGAGGAAGCCGAAGGATAGTCTCCCACGACCTTAAGCAAAGTCTCGTCTAGGGGTGAAAATGAGCCAAGGAGACTCGAGCTTGACTCGTTAAAGCTCAGTAGTTGAGCTTATCGAGCCACATGCTCAAGCTCATCCCGGCTCGATTTTGTGGCTCGCGAGCTGGCTGAATTAGCCAACCACTAGTAATTTCAATGTATTTTTTGGTGTATTCATGCTTGCTCCTCCTCTAGCCACCAATACTTTCCTCAGCGAGCCCCTTGAGTTTTTAGAGCTCATGGTTTGTCCGTGTTGACTTCACTTTTGGTTGAGGTCTAGAAACTTCTTTAGTAGCCTAGGTCTAGCCATAGGACATTCCTATAGACTAGTCTTAGAAAACTAGAAAGGGTACCCTCACCATTAGAAACTCAAAACTCTTCTCTTTACTCAACTTGAAGTTCCACATATTGGTTCTAACCTCTAATATTTGGTAGGTAAGATCATTATGAGGGAAGCTCAAGAAAAGTTCTTATAGGGTTACTTGGCCTTAGGATTGACCCTGGGTGTTGACTTGGAATTAGGGTACATTATATCTTCACAATACATTGGTTTATGACTCATTTAGAATGGATATTTATCCAATTCCACTTGAAATGCCCAACTTGACCTTTTGCCTCTAGGCACCTCCAAATTACTCAATTGCCCATGGGACCCAAATTTGGCTAAAATTCCTAAATTCTGCCAAAATACCCAAAATTGATCAAAACACATTTCAAACACCTTGAAT
>NW_018164577.1:1073631-1081634 GCF_001263595.1 Phalaenopsis equestris
ATGTCCTTACCATTTGAACTCCTTGAAGGTAATTTTTTTTTATTTTTATCGAGAGTATTCTTAGGTAACTTCAGTTATCTATGATGTAATTAACTATAGGGGCTTGCCCTTATAGGAAGCTTTTCCCGAACCCAGCATAATATAAACCCTATTTAATTTCTTATATTAAATAGGGGAATTTGTCGGCCAATACATTGGTTTCGCAGACCAAACAGATGTCATAACTTTCTCTAGTTTATTTGATCGAGCCTCACCCTCAATTCTTGTGTCTATCCTTCGGGATAGATACAGGATTTGAGGTAGAGCGCTCTTTCATATAAACTATGAAAATTATGGGGTCAGTTTGACTTCATCTTTTTCAAAATTAAAATTTTTTAAAATGTCCTTCCGAAGCGGGCAACGGGATTTCAATTCCGATCACCGACAGCTTCTTACGGGCAAGCCCCACACCAAAAATAGTGCCGACAGTCCGACAAGCCGAGCTTGAGTTTGGCACGGTCCTGCTTGGCTCGACTCGTTTCTACTTCTAATCAGATTTGTCAAAGGCCAATAGCTAAGTGACGTTGACGACCGAGAGATAGGGTAGTCAGGCCATAAGTCTATTTATGCACAAATACCTAAGATACCTCGCAACACCTTCATCAAAGCATGGGTAAGTATGTAATTGTACACTTGGTACCCCCTATGCCGATTAAAAAGGGGGTCATTTCTGCAATAAAAGGGTAATCAAACGACTTATTGTTGTGCACTATATATCTTTTTCCTGTTTACGCTCTATTCCTCAGTTGTGTCTCCCGGACAAATTCATATTCAACACGATGAATCAATGAGTGATATTGTGGCCACATAGTTTAGCATAGGCAATTTATTTTTATCATTATTTAGCTATTTTTAGTGATATGGTAAACAACCGTTAACTATTGATTAGCGATTTAAATTGTAACTGCACAGTTTAGTGATTGAAATTCTAGTCACTAGTCGATTAATTTTAAGTGATTTGGTAAACAATCATCAAATAACAATTGAAATGTCCGACACTAAATTACACAACAACAATTTATCTTTAATTAACCATTAAAGTTAGCAGTCACAAATATTGCAGCTGCTAAATTATAGACTGAAAAAATCACTCAGTAATTCAACTGATAACAAGCAGTTATTTTGTAATGGCAAAACATCCTATTCTGAGAGCATGTCCAATACAAGTCCCTATTCACATAAGATGTTCGCTGCCTTCCCCAATTCATGCTTCATTGATTTTTATTAGTTTATTCTCTCCCAGTAGAAGAACCTTATCTGATAATAATGTAGTATGATGTTTGTTATAGTTATAGTGTGGACCTAGAGTTTGTGAGGGGCAGCAACAAATGTTTGAATGAACAACTGTGAAACTACTGTAAATGAAACTGTTTTTCAAAAAGCCGCGGTAGTTATTATAAATTTATTTTATAGTAAAAAAATAATAGCATATTTGGTAGCCACCACATTTTAACAATTCATGTTAAAAAAAAAAAAACAACTTTCAACCACATAAAGTTCTAATAGAGGGTAACAAATACAATTTTTCAAATATAATTGTGGCGATGGTCTAAAAAGCAAATCAAACCAGAGAAAGCTACCCCAAATAGACCCTTACATAGCATGCGTGGAAAATGAACTTGGTTGAAAGAATTTGCTGAAAATGACATTAAATTCATATATACTTTCCTGATTGATTATGCGTCTTAGCCTTTGTCTTACATTTTCAACCTTTTTCTTTATGTTAATTAGCTTATTCAAAATATTCTCACCGTCTAAATACAATTACAGGATTCCAACACGATTGAATTAATAATTAGTTTGCTAAGAAGTATTTATGTTTTTCTTATATATACTTGCATTTCTACGTCATCCTTGTATCATTTATATAGTATTTAAATAATTGTTTATATTATTTAAATTATTTCTTACATCTCTTTCCTGATACCCTTTTTTTAGCAATCTTATTTAAGTTAAATAATGGGAATGGGTCGCATGGGGCACGTTTATTTAATTAAATGACAAATTATATGGTTGAGCTGTCGGCAAGCATCTATCCATCTCCTCAAAGCAAAAATAATTACACAAGGATTCAAATTACGATTTTCTTCAACTATTAGATATGTAACAGTGAAGCCACGCGTCCGTCGGCTGTCACGCGCTGCACACGTGTCCATTCACACTTTCCCTTTGTATATAAACAGCTCTCCTCGATGAGATTAGCGTTCAGTTATTCTTCCTCCTCCACCCTTCGTTTTTCTCTCAGTTCGCTGCAGATTCTGATCAGTGTAAAGATGTCAGAAGGAACAGCAAATTGCATCGACATACTCTTAGCTATTATCCTCCCTCCACTCGGTGTCTTCCTCAAATTTGGCTGCAAGGTAGTTTCTTTTTTTCAGAAAAGATTTTTTAGTTTTCTGATAGACGAAGGAATTATTTATTGTTTGTTATTGTGCAGGCTGAGTTCTGGATCTGCCTTCTTCTCACTATATTAGGATACATACCAGGCATCATCTATGCCATCTATGCTATCACCAAGTAGTTCAAGTACTGATGCAGCAGATCTGATGCTTACTCTTCAGATCTCAACTTCTGATCATACTTCCTCTTTGGATTCATGCTTTTTGTTTTTTTCTTTTCCTTATTTTGTGATTGTTTGGTGTGCTATATATCTGATCTCTCTACTTGTCCCGTCTGTCTATATTATGCTGTACGTAATTGGAGCGAACGTTTCTGTTGTAAATTGATGAAGTTAATTATGTAATTTGAGACTTTCGGCAGTTTGTGACAAAAAAAAGAGGCAGGTAGATATGGCGGATCATAAAAGTTGAGTTTTCATATGTTTATGTATTAAAGTTTATGTTTGGTGAGAAATTTCAATCGAAGATACATCATTTATATTTCTTTAAGTGATAAAAAACTGAAATAATGAAAGGAATACTCTATTAAAATTTTATTTATTGATCTGTCGAATTCCATGAATGAATAATGGAATAGTTTTTTTTAAAAGATAATATTATCAATAAATTAAATTAATTAGTAATTAAAATAATAATAAAAAAACTAACTCTGTTTAAATATTTTCGTTGAATCAGAAAATATGTATAACCTTAATTTGGCTTGATTGAGGGTGCATTTGGTGTGGCGTCCAAGCCGCGGTATGGCGGCTGGCTGCAATTTGTGGTGGTTTGGGACGGCGTCTGGGCCGCGACATTCTGCCGTTGTGGTTAAACGACAGCCGTGGATGGAAACCCCCGCGGCCCGCATTCGAGGGGTTTGTTTTTAACGGATCTTACCCCTCTTCCGTTTGATCCTAGCATTGGACCCCTCTCTTAGAAATCAGGGAAGAGCGAAGAAAAATAATGGCGTAAACAGGCTTACCTTCCTCAATGGTTTCTGATAGGAGTGAAGTGGAAGAATGAGAGAGATGAGAGTTTCGATGGTCTCTGTACATTGTTATCCTGTCGTTGCCTTCCCAGCTTGCTCTAATCACGACTATACTGCGAGGGCTTGTTCATGAAGGACATGGTTTTGGGCGAAACCAAGAGGGGAGGGGTTTTGGGCACGGGAAAGACATTGGGTTTATGGCTTTAATTTAATCATAATCACATAAATTTATATATTATTATTTAATGATTAATAAATTAATTTATAAACATATCTTTAAGTGTAAAATTATTTAATAAAAATATACGTTTTCTTAAATAATAAAATTAATTAATTATTAATTAATGTTAATTTATTTTTTTTAAAATTATTTAATAAAAAAAGTAGTTTTATATTATGTTACAAACAATATTACTATATATGTGTATAATGATCATTTTTCAGAAATAGCTGCCGCAAAATTATTTTTAAACTATAAAAAACAAACACACAAACAACTTTGGCGCATTAGCTTTCTAGGGTAGTTAAGTTGCAGGTGATAAGGTGATAAGGTAAAGTTGTCCCAAACAGACTGAAAATAGTAGACGAGGGCAAGAAAGAATATTCAATTTGGATGAATACTCATTAAGCTTTAGTATTAACTCATATTTTTCCATCTCAGGGCTAGTGAAGACGTGGTAAATCTTACTTGGAAGATCTAGCCATAGGCTAGTTTTAACTTTAGTCCTTGATCATTTCTAGTGAATTATAATAGGGTTTTAATTGGTGAATCAATGGGACCAAGCATTTAGAGGTGAATTGACTGACACATTCACCATTCATTTCATTTAATTAATGAAATGAATGACTGAGATTGAGTTGAATTAACAGGACAATTGATCTAAATTGTTGTGCGGTCAAGAGCGTCTTGTACTAATCATAAGTTGATGCATAGAATGGTGCATTGATATGCAAATAATTAAAAAAAGGTTAAAGATAATTAAAGAAGTGAGTGACCATAGGTAAAGGAAATTAAAAGAAGATACAAAAACCTTTAAAAAATCACAAAATAAAAGAAAAATGTTATAAACTTAACAAATTAAGTTTTATCAACTAAAAATAAAACAAATACCTAATCTTAATTAATTAATTTTATTTAAATTAAGCTACTAGTTGGGTAATTAATTATTTATTTATGTATTATAATTAAATATAATTTAAACCAAATCTAACCTAAAATTTTATTAGGTTATGTATAACCTAAGGCTAACTTCCTAGAGATAAATTGAATAAAATGAGATTTAAACTTTCATAAATAATTTTAATTGAAGATTAAGATAGTATAAATAATATAATAATACAAAATAAAAAATTTTAAAATATATTAGAATGATTCAAGGGTGAATGGCACTTGCACTCATCAAATAGTAGAATTATTGAAATATTTTCAAAAAAGATTCAATGAATTAATTTTACATTAAATAATTCATTAATTAAACTTGACTTAAAGCATAAAAATTAAAATAAAATGCTAAAAATCGTCATATATATACTGCTTGTTCTAAATATAAAAAGTCAAATAAAGTTAAAATTAAAGATATTTTAATTGCTAAAATAATTTATAAAATTTTAGATCTAAGTAAATAAAATATATCAAAGAAGAAATGTAAACTCCAAATAGTCTTAATTTATATAGAAGTATTGGAATGACCTTTCAAACCTTTCTATGAATCATCATTGTCTTTTAATTTTATATGAATTCTAAATAATTTTATAATTTATAATAATTAACGAATCCTAAAAAATTCCAAATAAAATCAAATTTTTAACAGATATTTCTCTAATTGCCCTTATCTACGAGTAATAATCTCATAATTTTTTGAGATATTTTTAATATTAGTTTGAATTTTTCTCGAAGGAATAAATAGTTAATAAATCCTTCAACATTTTTTTAATAATTCAAAATTATACCTTTAATTTTAGATGTAAAACTAGTAGAATTTTGAGATAATTTAGAATTAAAATAAAAGTAAAAAAATACCAAGCCTATAAAATAATAAACCTTAGAATAAAAATATACAATAAAAATAAAAAATATTCAAAAATTTGAAAAGGTTGTCCTTACTTGCTTATAGGTAACATTAATGAGATTTCATCTATATAGCTAATGGTTCGTATATTTTATATAGTTATGATATTCTAAATGAAAACTTCATATTTTTTGATATTCTCGTTGGTTTTGAACGCTATTAAAGCTTTAAAACAAATGTAAATAAAGATATTAATTTCTGAAATAAAAAAAAAAAAAAACTTTAAAATGCCTATTATTTAAATTAATCATCCATGAGGATTAAAGGGACATCTCATTTCCATAAGTTTTGAAGATTTTTTATTTAAGTGATCAAATGCAAATTTAAGCATAAGATATTATCTTGAAATATAGTAATATCTTATAAATTAATTTGATCACTGTTCAAGAGTTTTAAAATTTATTGGTCTATATGAACTATACCCTTGTTTTTATATTATTATTAGATATGTGTCCCCTGTGGGGATAAACAATATAGCCAATTATATCATAAAAGAGGTCATTTCCTAAAAAAAGAAAATTGATCGAAACAGTGGTTCTCATGCTTATATACGTCATGAAGTTTAGTTATAAGATTATCGCTTTTAAAAAATTAATTAGGGTGAGGTTAAATTTTAGAATAATTATTATTGGAAATCAAAGATGAAAGAGTAAGAACCACCATATATTAATAAACTCGTTGTTACTTTAAACGATGATTAAGCTTTATTTTCATAAATTTAAGATTTATTTAAATTGAAGTTATCGTTTTATTGAAAAAGAATGACTTATCTTCCAAAAACACAGGGTTAAGGAAAGGCTTAGAAGGTGGGGACTTTTCTCACCAAATGCCTCAAAGTTTAGACTAATATAAACACTAACATATGTGCAGAAGGCTCAAATTTAATATAAAAAAAAATAACGTGAAACTTTGATGCTTCACTCGCACTGAGAAATAAAATTTAGTCCAACTATTCTATATATTTGATCCTATTTTAGAAGTGTATCCAATTAGAATATAAATTTTGTCACCCTAAACCCCAAGCACATTGTTACACTATCATTAGGATGCATTGCTCCGTATGATGCTTCGTTATTCTACGAGACTGATAGTTACTTCGCACAGTGCTTCGTTAATTGGTAGTATATATTAGAATTCTGCAGCACACGTCATGATTCCTCAATGGACTTCATTGTGATGAACAAGAAGCGTTCGACTAAGGAAAATGGTGGACGCCAAGGATTGTTGATGGTTGTCACCTGTTGCAAGAGATGGTGACATTTGTTGGATCTTCAGTGTGGAAATTTGAAGCTCAGCTCATTCTCCTCCAAGTCTCGAGCTTCCTCCATTTGAAGGTCGAGGTCTCTCTCTTCTTCATTAATGAGGTTGGGATCTATTTATAGAGTCTGGGAGAGACATTCCGACAACTAAGTCAATCATCTAGACTACTCCATCAGACGATCCAGAGATATACACTTGATCAAACAGTACTCTGCAGACATTTGAATGTCTTAGATGTATCATAATTGAATGATTTTGGGCTCATTGGATTCATCACGTTAAGATGCTCGCTTTGAATATAAGCTTGTCATATTTAAAATCATTTGACCTTCTAATTTGATATTATAAGCTTCTAAAAATGGCTCAACATTTCGATCTGGGTTAGATTGGACTTAAATTAAACAAGCTATGGTATCATTGTATTTACCTCATCGAGCTAGTTAGATTGACTGTAAGTTTGTTGAAATCAGAGTTCCAGATATTTTTTGATTGAGGTTTAAATGTTCTCTATTGAAATAATTGTATTGAGATTCGAGGCGTGATGTCAGATGATAAAAATTTGTTGATGACGTATCGATATTGGCTCGCCCTTATAGAGAACACACCCCTTAGATTAAAATAAATTTTATATTATTCAAATTATGAAGTGAAAAAATCTTTTATTCATGTAAACTCATAATTTTTAAAATATTTATATAGTGATTGAATTCTTCACTAAGTAATAATTTTATTACTTAGTGAAGGATCTATGTCTCCATCGGCAACATCGATGACGTATAAGGATCCATGTCTCCACCGGCAACATCAGTGACGTTATAAAGGGTACTGAGGCTAGGGCTGTCAAAAAAGCTCGTTGTTCGCGAACAGTTCGTGCTCGATTCGCCAGAGTGTTCGTGTTCGGTTCGTTCGATAAGCAAACGAGACGAACACAAACAAGTTTTTTCGTTCGATTTGTTAAACGAACCAAACACGAACAGTGATGCGTTCGTTCGTGTTCGAATCGTTATTGTTCGAAATAAAAAAAAATTAAATAAATAAATAAATAAATAGATATAATTTATAATATTTTTAAAACAATTATATACTCAAAAAAATTAATATATATTAAAATTTAAAACTTGTAAATTATAATGTAAAATAAATTATTAATAATAATACATTTACATACTAACTAAACTCTAATAATATAGGTATTATATATTTATATAATATAAGGTATATAATTATTATAATATATTATATTATTATTTTTATATTATAATATATAAA
>NW_018164577.1:1081754-1083887 GCF_001263595.1 Phalaenopsis equestris
TCTCCTCCGGCTGCTCCTGCTCTCAAGATCGTGAAAATCTTGCCGCTGTCCTATCGCAGAAGCACGAGACCGCAGCCGATCTTTCTCCTCCGGCTGCTCCTTCTCTCAAGATCGAGAGCCATCTTCTTCTATCAAAATCGCAAAAATCTTCTCTCGGCGAAAAATTGTCTCAAAATCGCAAAAATCTGTCTCGGTGAGAGCTTAGAGTTGATCTTTTGTGTTCGTTCTCTAATCTCTACTTTTATTTTTCTTTGATAAAAGATATTTTTCCTCGGTGAGTCGGCGTTGGATCGACCCGGTATTCTTGCTTCGATGTTCGTTGCTTCGGTTGCTCGGTATTCTTGCTTGGTTGCTCGATATTCTTGTTTGGTTTTCTGTAATATTTCATATTTATCTTCAGGTAATCAAGTTTGTCTCTTAGCTTAAATTTTTAGAAATTTTTTTCGGTTTATTTAAAATTTTTGTGTGAAACCTATGTTTTGAAGTTTTTGATATTTCTGTATGAGGGCATGTAGGTCTTTTATGAGTTAATTTTTGTATTATTATTATTTTTTAACATAAAAAGTATGTCAGATTATTTAGTTTGGAGAAATGTAAATACATAAGAACTATGTGTTAGGTATGTAAAAACAACCCTAAGTTCATGCAAAACATAAAAAGTATGTCAGATTTTTTAGTTTGGAGAAATGTAAATACATAAGAACTATGTATTAGATATGTAAAAACAACCCTAAGTTCATGCAATAACATTGTATTACCTTATTGCATGTGTTAGAATTTTTGCCAAAAAAATACACTATTTTGGAGTGGAGTTTGATGGGGAATCTTATGGATCTTGTTGTATGTTTGGACTATGTATTTTCTAAGCAATTATCTGTGGATCTAATGGTGTTTATTCTGCTCTTTTATGATTGTTTTGCTGATCTGAAGAAATTATGTACTTTGTGGCTTTTTGATTCGGAAGATCTTTAGGCTGAATATTTTCTAATTTTTTTTGAGCTACAGGGATTCTATTGAATCTCTTGAGCTGAATTTTTGATTCAGTAAATTATGAGTAAAACTTGATTTGAGAGATTTATGCATCTTCCATCTTTCTTGATTTGAATGATTTAGGCCGAATCTTCTTAAATGACAAGCTAGATTTAGCTAAGGCTCTTTTTGGTAACGGATTTAATAATTTCTGTAAATTTTGATTTGCAGAGTTCTTCCAACACCAAGATCTAAAAAACCCTAGATTTAAGGCAGAACCAAGAAAGTTTGAGAAGAAGGTGGATTTAATAAATTAAAAGCATCGTTTTAGTGCTTTTTTAGGGTATTTATACTTGCTGTTGCGAGCCTTTAAAGTGTTGTTTTGGCTTGTTATACTTGCTGTTTGGAAACATGCTATTAAGGTGTTGTTAGTGAATATATGATATTTATTTGAGCAGACATGTTCACTTGTAAGAAATGAAGCATATATTGACATGAAAAGTAATTTGTGGCATTGCATAAATGGGTTAACAGCTATATCATATATTATCAGTATATTTACATACATGTAACCATGCAATGGTTATATTGTCTACATATGAGCTGTTTTGAGCACTTTTTGGAGCCATTTTAGGGTTTTTTTGTGCGATGTTTTACAGAAATTAAAAATATATTTTTAGGGCTTTTTTGAGCACTGTTTTGGAGACATTTAAAACATTGTTTTAGGGTTGTTTTTGAAACCCTAAAAACATGATTTTAGGGTTGTTTTATGCAGTGTTTTACAGATTAAAAACAACACTTTATGGCTGTTTTGAGCACTGTTTTGGAGACATTAAAAATATTATTTTAGGGCTATTTTGGGGTAGTTATACTTGTTGTTGGGAGCCCTTAAAGTGTTGTTTTGGCTTGTTATACTTGCTGTTTGGAAACATGCTTCTAACAAGTTGTTAGTGAATAGAGTGAATCATATGTTTTGGAGCCTTTAAAGTGTTGTTTTCGAGACATGGGGAATTTGACTAACTGTGGTGGTTTTATGAAGCTTGGCTTATTTTCTGTTGGGCACTTGGGCTTGCCTTCGTTTAGGCAATGCATTGATGTTTAAATTAGTTATGGGTAGCCCGAACCATAACAAATGCTTCTATATCTAAAATGCTTTATTATAAT
>NW_018164577.1:1084586-1085010 GCF_001263595.1 Phalaenopsis equestris
TTTTGTATCTTGTTTTGCAAGTCTCATTTTAGAGCTCAATTTTCTTGCAAAATATTCTAAAAAAATTTCAAAAAGCATATTTCTCTAAGTATCACACCAGAGGTCTTTAGTTTTGCTATTATTTGCTGCCAAAGAGCTCCCATTTAAAAGCTGCTAGAATGTTTAAAGCTGGGACCTTATCATATTCTCCATCTTAATGGCATATTTTAATGTCTATTAGTTATATTTCAAAGAGCATATTTTAATGTCTTTAGTTTTGCTGTTATTTAGCAGCAGAAAGAAAGCGAGAGGTGAAGAAGAAAACAAGAAATTCATTTGTAACATTTCAATAGATGATAGATGATTATCTATCTAGTTGTGACGGGTAGAGGATTGATTTGCTTTAGCACAACACCACACAAAATTATCAGATAAGTCATCATGT
>NW_018164578.1:0-8927 GCF_001263595.1 Phalaenopsis equestris
TATATATATATATATAGAACATTTTCTAAAAAAAATAAAATACAAAATACAAATTTTGGAATGTATGATTACATATAGGGCACCTAAAACTTTGCTATTTAAAAGACAAGCACCCTCTTTAATCCAATTTTCAAATCCTCACATAAATATTAAAGGTCATGATAAAACCCCAACCCATATTTTCATTTTTATCAAATTCACAATGATTTGACACAATGATTTGATCATGATCATGACGTGTAAATGCATCAATTTAATTTTGAATATAATTAATTTGTAAATAGCAATGTTTCCTGTGCTTTTATGCATGTAATTATCCTATTTTAGAAATCTCTCTTTCCTTTTTTTTTTTTTTAATTGAGTGGTAATGTATATTAATTTTCTTTAAAAAAAAATAAAACAGTTAATATTAAAAAGGAGGATTTGCATAAATACCACTCAATTCTGATGTATTTACAAATCTAACACCTAAATTTCAATTTTTACTTATATGCTACTTTACTTATGCATAAGAAAATATATTTCAGTTAAATCAAAGTAGTGCCATCTTTGATGTGATATGAAATATTTTGGTGGTATAAATGTAAGAAAGAAAAATTTAGTATTAGATATATAAATACATAAGAATTGGGTGGCATGTATGTAAATGCCCCAGTTAAAAAACCTGTTTTTAGATGCCCTTTAAAATTTGGCCAAAACGAAGCGCTTCATCAAACGAGAATCTGCAAACCATCGCCAATGCAACCCTTCCCGCCTTGAAGCAATGCTCTTCTTCTTCCAAATCTCAACCAGTCATCGCATCTCTCTACTGTACTTCCCCAAGCTCAAACATCACTCCTTGTTTCCCCGCCATTTCTTTCAAGATCGAATTTTTTCGATTGCAGTATCTCGTTACTCCTCTCTACTCAACACACCAGCTCCAATTCTTCACCACGAATCAAGCAACGCTGCCACGGATTCTCCCTCTGGAATCGTGGGCACAGTCTTCAATTCGGTCTGTAAGTCCTACGATGAAGGAGATAAAAGCCTTCGTTCTCTTCACGTCGATATCAGCATCGAGCAGGCGGTCGCCGTCGTTGTTCTTCTCGCCGATCGAGAGGGATCCGTTGCTGCGCTCGGTTTCTTCCACTGGGCGATTATCCGCCGGCATTTCAGACACTCGATGAGGTTTTATATAGCTACAGCAGAATCTTTGGTCGCCAGAGGGAACTTTGAAAAGGCTCAGGAGGTCATGAGATGCATGGTCGAATGCTTCGCCGAAATTGGGAGGTTGAAGGAGGCATCCGACATGGTCTTTGAGATGCAGAATGGAGGCTTGCCCCTTAGCATCCACACCATGAATCGGATTCTGAGAATAGCATCAGATTCAGGCTTGGTAGGACTTGCACAACACGTGTTTGGTGAAATGTCTGAGAACCAGCTTTCCCCTGATATGCATAGTTTTAAAACCATGATCATTGCTTGTTGCAGGGAGGGACTTGTTGGAGAAGTTGAGAAATTATTCATAGCAATGGAGGCGAGAGGATTCCCGGTGGACAATGTAACATGCACATTAATTGTAGATGCATTTTGCAAGAAGGGTTTATTCAAAAAGGTCTTTTGGATGTTTGAGAAAATGTGTGAAATGGATGTTCCTCCCAATGTGATCAACTACACTGCTTTGATCAATGGGCTTTGCAAAAAAGGCAGCGTGAAGCAGGCCTTTCAGGTTTTGGAGGAAATAGTTGGGAAGAAGATGAAGCCAAATGTTTATACACACACCATATTGATTGATGGGCTGTGCAAGATTGGATGGACTGAGAGGGCTTTCAGGCTGTTTATGAAGCTTATTAGGAGCAATTTATACAAACCAAATGTCTATACTTACACTGCAATGATCAGTGGGTATTGCAGAGAAGGAAAAATTAATAGAGCAGCAATGTTGTTTTCAAAGATGAGAGAGCAGGATTTGCTTCCAAACACTAATACATTTACTACTCTGATTGATGGGAATTGCAAACAAGGAAATATTGATCGGGCTTTTGAATTATTGGATGAAATGAAGAGGATGGATTGCAGTCGTACCATTCATACATATAATTCAATGGTTGATGGCCTTTTTAAGAAGGGGAAGGCTAATGAGGCACATAAACTGATTCAGGATGCTCTACAACAGGGGCTGGAGCTTGATAACGTTACATACACAATTCTGATCAATGACCACTGTAGAAGAGGCAGGATAGCTCAGGCTCTTGAGTTGTTGGATTGGATGGTTGAAAATGGTTACCAAGCTGATATCAAAACATTTACCATTTTGATTGCTGGTTGTTGCAGACAAAAAAGAATGGAAGAAGCTGAGAAGTTGCTAAGTGATTGCCTCAAGTTGGGACTTAAACCAACCAAGCAAACTTACACATCCATGATTTCTGGGTATTGTAGGGATGAAAAGACACAATCTGCAGTGAGGATATTTGAGAAGATGATTCAGGAAGCAATTGTGCCTGATTCAGTTACATATGGTGCTCTGATAAGTGGGCTTTGCAAAGATTCTAGATTAGAGGAGGCAAGAGCATTATATGAATCTATGTTAGACAAGGGTTTAGTTCCATGTGAGGTTACCAGGATAACTCTAGCGTATGAATTTGCTAAGAGAGAAAAAAATGAAATTGCTATGCTGATGTTAGAAAGACTGGAGAAAAAGCATTGGGTACAAGCAGCAAATATCCTGGTTAGAAAGCTGAGTTCTGTTGGGAATGTTGATGCAGCTGTCTTATTTCTTAACAAGCTATTAGATGCTGATTACAGTGTGGATCACATAACATATACTGCATTTCTGAATGGGTGCTATGAGAATAATAGATACTCTGTTGCTTCAGATATTTCAGGGAGGATTTCTGAGCAAATCAGTGGAAATCATGATCTGAAGGATGAAATCACATAAATGAGACTTTATATAAGTTCTCTTATAGGCCTTGTTGAGGGAGCCAAGGAAACTTGATGCTCGAGATCTTCGGGCATTCGGATTGGCTGTCAGATTTTGGAATGCTATGAAAGCATCAACATGGACGTGGCATCAATCTCCTGTTCTTGATGGAAATTTAAGCATTGTTGCCTTCCTTCTAAATGCTAAAGCAGCTAACTACACTGCAACTGCTAAAACACCTTGTTTGTATGTCAGTGACAGAACAGGTGGTCAAATTTATGCTTTAAAGAGATTCATGAGCTAGACTTTATAGGGAATGTGCTGAAGCTTTGGAAGCTCAAATTTTTAACTGACTCATACCTACTATCATTGAAATCATGCTTGTTTAGAGAAGAATGTTACAACTAATGTGACCTGGAATCAGTTATAATGGAAAACATAAACCAAGGCGACTAAATGTGGTTTTCGCTACTTAAATCTTTTCCTCAGACACAAGTTTTCTCTAAGAGCTCTGAGAATATCAGAAGCGGGTGTACCTACTCTCTATTCAAATGAAAAACTTGTCCGTTTGCTTTGGATTTACATAAAATTTGTCCTCCATCTTCTCCAAATCAGTGGAAATCATAGAGTTCATTTAAAACTTGATGAATTAAAAATGGATCTTGCGAGCGTGGCCTGTATTTTTGCATCAAACTAAACTTTTCATTTGGATCAGATCGAATGAGATTGCTTTGTTGATCATGGAAGCACAGGGATAAGGCTTTTTTGCTATTTGCCCTTATTTGTTTATTTTGCGTACTAGCTGCAAAACAATCTATTTGTAATCCAGATACAAGATTGTATACGTCTATTCCTTTCTGGATTTCAAGTCTTTGTATTGATGAGAATTTTATGAGCTTGAAGCTTCTTTAGTACGTAGTTTTTGGATGATTTATTTGTTGCAGGCTAGCAGCTATGACATTGCCGTGGCTTTATAGCCCTGGGTGTCTCAGATACATCTAATATGTCTTGCATTTTGGAAACTATTTAAACTTTTTCTTGTTTTTATGTTGGTGCACATGGCATCATCATTATATATGAAGTCATGTACAACTATTAGTACTATGAACAACTTCATTAAGTCTATAATTTCAGACAATTGTCAGCATATACTCAATTGTGATTTCATTCAACAAAAAATATGAATTTTTATATACAATTTGGCTACATGACTCATATATTTTGTGGAGCTTAAATATATCTCCTCTTGTAGCATTCAAGCCTTAGCCCAAACCAATAAATAGAAGCCTAAGGGATAAGTCTGAGGTTTACTAAACGATTATACTAAAGTTTTATACCTCTGACAGAATTAAAAAATCTTAGAGCTTCTCTCTCTATACTCTTTAGATTCCTCTTCTTTTTCTCTTTCTCTTAGTATTTTATGTTCTAGTTCTTTGTGAGTTATTAATATGATTTCGGAGTTACGAATGAAAAAATTTGGATCGAACACAATCACTGTGATCTTTTTAATATTGTATGCCTATGTTTTTTGAATTTTTTTTCTGTAGATATAATTCTTTATAATTATGTGCTATTATTATGCACAACCTTTTATGTGTTTTATGCAACATATAATGGTATGATAACATTTTTTTAACTATAACTTATTAGTATTATTGTAGTGTGTTAGAGGTCAATATCATTGCTCTTATGGTGTTGAGGTGAAATCATCTTAGTATGAAGCTATATCCTACTCAATTGGAGATGAGAAATAAATATCCAAGGCAAAATCTAAGGAGTAAGGGTTTTTCTCTTGAGATGGGATAGGCTTCTAATGCCAAGCTAGCTTGTGAGATTTCTAGTGCAATATACAATTATAAAGTTGAGTGACATGGACATTATTTGGATTCAATAACAAAATTATAGTTATTGAACCATAAAAAAATAATCTATAAAATACTTCATACAACTACTTGAGGCTCCAAAAAACTAGAATCCGCTTCTTGGATTAGCTTAATATTTAAATCTCCACAAATTGTGCCAATTTAAAAAAATTTAATTATGAGTCGAATTATATGCTTAGAGCAATTTTGAGCTTAGTGTCACCTCCCAAAAGAGCCCTTATGGGTGGTGCGCAGCCTAGGACTTAAATACTGCTTTTTGGCCCTACACCTAGCCGATGTGGGACTATTTGTCTGTGACATTCTCCTCCACCCAATCCCGTGACGCCCTCGTCACGGATCGGCTCCACCAAGGGTCCCACTGGACCATGGAGAGTCCACACACCTAGCAGACAGTAAACTGCTCTGATACCACTTGTCACCTCCCAAAAGAGCCCTTATGGGCAGCCCAGGACGGGTAGTGGGCAGCCCAGGACTTAAATCCTGTTATTTGGCCCTACACCTAGTCGATGTGGGACTATTTGTCCGTGACATTAGGGTGGCTGTCTAAAAAAAGATTTGAGAGTGACTTAAAAAAGAATATGTATGTTATTTTGTTATTAATCTAAGGCAAAAATTGCTCAATATAATTGTTCCTTATCATAAGTTAGTTGAAAGAAAGTTCAATTTTAATTTCAACAACCAAAAAATTTAACCAAGTAAAACTTTTTTAATTTAGAGCGAGCTCAAAATACATCAAACCAGTTGAACTTAAAATTTACTTTTAGCTAGAGGCAAGCTGAGCCGAATATTTTGAGCTCGAACTATTTTTTTGCATGCCAGAAGATTTATTGTGGTATAGTGATTATTGATTGTCTTAACGTTGTACGAAAATCCAAGAGTGTGTGTTGGGTGTGTGTTGGATTTTTCTACAGACATAGGCAGGTCAAAAAGTCTGGCTTTGGGAGATGCATGAGCTGAGATTACATCTATAGGTCGTAGAGGCTGGAGTTGGGAGTAGCATGAGCTAGGGCTAACGTCTGTAGACCACAAAGGCTGAAGTTTGGAGTTGCATGAGCTATGATAACATTCGTTGGTCACAAAGGTCAAAGTTGGGAGTTGCATAAGCTGTGAACCATGTAGACTGTAGTTGTTCGCATAGGTCATAGTGAGGGGCTGTAAGAAGAGGATTTCAAGAGTCCGGAGAATTCCTTATATCCCGAGTACAGCAGTTTTAAGCAATTATGATAGGGTGCTTTGTTACCCCCCTCTTTGGTTGGTGTCATTGCACCGTATGTAAGGCATATCGTTGCACCGTATGTTAGGCATATCATTGCATAGTATTCGAGGTGCATTGTTTCACCTTTTTTGAGGTGTGTTGCTTCATAAGATGCTTTGTTACTTTGTATGGCTTGTCGTCACTCCTCACCGTCCTTTGTTACTCCACAGTGTACGTTGTGACTCCATATGAGACTTCATCACAATGAACAAGGGGTGGTCGACGATGGCCGATGACAACCGATTAGTGGTGGTCAAAGGTGGTCGTCAGTTGTAGAAGCAGTTGGCATTTACTGGACCTTCAACGTAGAACATTAGACCTCGATTCCTTCTCAAAGCTCCAAACTTCAGTCGGTTCAAGGTTTAGGACTTAGTCTCCTCTCAAAGGAGGGGTAGGGCTCCATTTATAAAATCTGGGAGAGACCTCTCTGCAAATAAGAAAAGAATTCAGACCACCGCCTAGGACGGTCCAGACAGATCCCCTTGATATTGCGTTGTCTTGTTGACATTTAAATGACTTAACAATGTTCAAATTGAGTGATCTTTGGCTCATTGGATTTGTCTCGCCAAGCCACTCGGTTAGTCTATAATCCTGTAAGATTTGGGATTTGTTTAACCTTCTAATCGAGCACCAAAAACTTTCATATATAGCTTAATGAGTTGATTTGACTCAGATTAGACCAAGTTGGTGTCATCATGTTCGTTGTCGAGCTGGTTAATTTGACTGTAAGTTTACTAAAATCAGAGCTCTAGAAGATTTTTTATTGAAGTTTGAATGTTTCTTACTCAAAAATTACCTCAATCTTCGAGTCATGCTCAAGATTCATATCGGACGATGAAAATTTATTGTTGACGTATTAATATTCAAATAACACAAACTATTATTTGACTTCATATCGGAGGTTGTGACTTTAGACTTTTTCAGGACACCTAAAAGTTAAAAAATCAATGATTCAAAATTTTAGAGAAAACTCCCAAATGTTAAAAATCAAGATTTTTTAGATTAATGGTGAAAAAAACTTAATACTTGGAGAATTTCTTCAGGGTGAAGAGTGTGAGTATACTTAAGAAGTTTTTTTAATTAATTTATTTATTTTTGTGTGTATTACAATGAATTTATACTTCTTATTGAAATTTAGTTTTGGAATAAAAAAAGATGGATGCACTCTTTGTATTTGAGCATTTATATGCACTTGTGTATTGTTTGAACTCTTAGAACGATTTGTATGATGATAGATGGGTATGAGCTAGAGAATGATAAAACTATTTAACTTCTTGTAAGCAATTCTTTTAAGTTAAAAGAAATTTTAAAATTAAATCCAGAATAATCTAAATTATGATTTCAATAAATTGACGCCGAATGGAACATCTCAACAAGATAAACCTATATGATCAAAAGTTGTTCCACCATAAGTCCTAATAAGTCATAATTAAGTAACCCAAAATGATTTAAAAGTTTTTGAGACATTAATTAAGGAGTTTAAAATTCTTCAAATCTTACATCTTTATAGTTAAATCAAGTGTCTCGAAAAAAAAATATAACCAGCTCAAATACTCAATCGCGAGGTTATTAAGTCATGTACATGTTCAATAAATAGTCAATGATCAAAGAAAATAAAATGAGCTGTTGAAAAAGAAATTTACCATTTTGGCCCAATTAACAAAATGTCAGAGGGTCCTGACCATGAAATTAGAAAGAGTTTGACGATCTAAAAAACTTTAAACTTATGCCCAAACATTAATGATCGTCATTTGTAATCATCGTGATTCAATTACTATCGATCGTTAATTGTCACCTATCTATCATCATCCAACTAATGTCATATGACTCCTATTATCATATAACTGTTACTTATTGATTGTCACTCAATTGTCTTTCTTCAACAATCATTGCCTAATTGTCGTTACTTATTGATTGTCACCCAATTGTCTTTCTTCAACAATCATTGCCTAATTGTCATTATTTGATCGTTATCACCTAATCACTGCATCCTAATAATTTTAACCCATCATTAATTCCCAACCGTTGTTATTTGACTACCACCACCTGATCACCATTCTCGCCCTCCACTACTATTACAACAATCACTTGACACCAAATAAGTGCTCCTAACTTTGTGAGCCATTCTTCATGCATATAATGAATTATTTCAACTAGACTAAATTTCATGATTTTTTTTTTCTTCTTAAATCCTTTTTCACATCAAAATTTTGGTTTCTTGTATGCTCTTTCCATTTATCTATTTGTATACGAAACTTTTATATAAAATTAAAATGTAAATTATTCTTGTGAATTTTCTAGCATCCAACCTACTCAAAGTTCAAACGCAAAATTTGATTCTATGTTTTTCCATTTGATTATGGTTTGTTTGAGTTGCAGCATTAGCGGTGCATTGGATTGCCGATACAAGGGTTTTAGAAATGCAGTCGTTTGCTTGGAAGAAATTGAAATTCAAAGTAAAGTAGTTTTGTTTTTGAAATTCAACCATTTGTTCTTTTTCTCTGAATTTAGAATATGTTTGAGTTGGTCAAATTCCAAAAACGCAGCTTAAAGTGAAGTGTAGATGGTCTTCGGCTACTACTACCAGCTGTCGTCGACCACCACCACTCATCGTCACTACTACTTGTAGGCCACCACGGTTGGACTTCTCTGCCAGCCACCCTTACTGTCGCAAGCCAACACCATCTACAGCCACCATCGTCTTCCATCGCCAATCTTCATCTCCGACCACTATAGTCGCTCTCCGCCATCAGCCACCACAGCCAACCACCCCTTTGATAGCAGTCGTCGAACACCCCTCCTGTAGCCTCCACCGACCACCCCTTTGGTAGCCGATGTCGGCCACCTCTCTTGTAGACGCCGACCACACTTCCGATAGCTGTCACCA
>NW_018164578.1:9027-10410 GCF_001263595.1 Phalaenopsis equestris
ATGAATTTATTAGTCTATTTATTAATGATGCATGCAAGCAAATGTGCGACAGTAGTGTAATGTATGATTATCTTAGCGTAGTATGAAGATTCAACATAAGAAATTCTTACAAATTTTAAATTAAAAATAAAAATAAGTTTTAAAAAAATTTAAATTATAGTAAATAATGAAATTAGTATTTAAAGATCAAATTAAACCTAATAATTAAGATCGATATAATTTAAATTAAAAAAATTAAATTATAGTAAAAAATGAAAATTGTATTTAAAGATCAAATTAAACTTAATAATTAAGATCGATATAATTTAAATTTTTAATCCAAAAAATGCGCACCATTAATTATAATATTGGTTGGTTCAAGGAAATTTGGCAAATAAAAAATCAAATGATACGTGAAATTGTTCAAAAGAGATTTTTTTTTGTTGAAAAATTAGGACGAAAAGAAGCCAGAATCGACACAATTATAGAAGATGAACACAAATATTTAACAAGGTTCCACAAATATGCTTACTTAGTAGCAGAGTAGAGACTTTCTTTTTAATTTAGAAAAATAGTACCGAATCCAATACCTAGAGTTACATATGTAATTACAAAATTATCCATGTATGGTACAGCGACGCCCCTGCACCCCCAACTCACGTAACGAAACTCCCTCGATTAAACAAATGCTTCCGCTCCACTCCGTTTGTGAGCGGAGCGGATAGCATTTGTCTCTTATCTCGTATATGAGTCATAACTAATAGTTTTTTTATATATTAAATCTTTTTTGAATATCTTAACTGATTGATTTTGATTTATTAGCTTGGATGGTAGAGAAATTTTATAAGAATATCAACATAGAAAAAAGTAAGAATATTTTGACTCGAAGACCATAAAATTATTATTTTGAATGGTTGAATGAAATTTTTTCAAAGTATTGTTAATATTGTTGAAATGTCTTGTCAACACTGGTTATATTACATCATTATTGTTAATTATAAACTTCAAATGAATTTATTATTAATTGTTGGAAAATTTGACACCATATTTTCTTTGTTTTTAAATCTAAGGAATTATTTCAACTTTAATGTTTTATCCGATGAAATATATAGCGATATAGTAATTAAAATGTCATGATCTTCTTATACTAAATTTGATAATTTAATACATTATAATCGGGGTCAACTTATGTGTGCTATGGATGAATACCGATAATTCAATGAGTCATTGGAATAATAATAATAATTTAATTTATTTTTTTTTTTTAATTTAATTATGGACTATGACAACAATTATGTATGTCATCTTATTTAGAATTATACTACATTGGTTGTAAATAATGTGAAACATCTTGAGTTTGATTTGAGCAAATAAAATAAAATAAAATAAAATAAATAATTCTGA
>NW_018164578.1:10799-20804 GCF_001263595.1 Phalaenopsis equestris
TCGATAAGTAAATGAGACGAACGTGAACAAATTTTTTTCGTTCGGTTAGTTAAACGAACCAAACACGAACAATGATCGTTCGTTCGTGTTCGAATCGTTATTGTTCGAAATATAAAATAAATTAAAATAATTATATATAAAAGATTTATGATATTTTAAAAAATTAAATTTTATAAATTATAATATATAAATTAATAATAATAATAATATATTAATATACTATATTAGTATTATACTAATATAAATATCATATAATTATATAATATAAGCTATATAATTAATATAATATATTATTTATATATATTAATATTAGGGATGTCAAACTGGCTCGTCGTTCACGAACAGCTCGTGTTTGGCTCTTTCGTTAAGAAATGAACACGAACAGTGATTTCACGAACAATTTCGAGCACGAGCTTATTAAACAAAATTTCAAACGAACCGAACACAAACACAAGCTCTGTTTGTTCGTGTCGGTTCATTTACACCCCTAGTCGTGAGCGCTAAAGCCGATTGACATAGAACAGATCAAACTCTAAGTGCAAACAACCCCGACTAAGTATGAATGGTTGATGTAGATCACATATATCAAGTTTACAAACAGATCTCACATTTGACACTTAGAATCTTAAACAAGCGCCTTTAGCTAAGAGCGGATGGCCCCAACATCCAGATTCAAACTCTAGTTAAATGTTGAAGGAGGCATGATACTGAATGAAAGTATTATCCTTTTGAGCCTTATTAATAAAAGTGAATAGTTGTAATGAAATTGGACAGTGAAGGATGAGACTAGCTCCAATAAATAGAAGTTAATGTACAGAAAAAAATACAATTTTTGGGGCATATGGAGCGGAGTGACGAATAGGCTTGTCAGCCCATGATCTACTAGGACAAATTTAAGTCGTAATTTTGATGAATAGTATCCGATTAGACGATCTTTCTGCCATCCACTATTGTGTCCTTTATCGAGACATTAAATTTTTTCAAGTCATGCCAATATATTATCACTTAAAACGGTTTAGATATACCCAAAAATTCTGTAATTATCGTTTTCCTCACTCATCTTTTTTCAAATATTCCATTTTTTTCCTTTGTTCCGTGTATGAATTTGACTCCTGAAGGGATGGTCCACGACATCTATGAGCTGAGTGGCCCAAAAAAATTTGTTAGGTTATAATCAATTCAGTTTAATTGTCTAAATAAATATTAATTAATAATCATGAAAGCGATCATATATATTCATTTGTATTTGATCAAATTAAAATATAAATAAACGTTAGCTTGGTAAAATTAGAGCCTTCTTATTTAATTAATATCAATAATTAAGATTGTATTAATCAATATCTTTAATTTAATTATTTTTTATTATAATATTTTTACTAATAATAAGCCCTCATCCTTCTTCCCCAACCTCGCTGGACAAGGACCGGCCAATGCATCGACATTAGTGATTTATTGAATAAATCAAGGATTTGAGACAAACGGAGGAGAAATAGGGATTTAAAATTCTACAGGATGAAGAATCCATGGTCGAAAAGAGCGAGAGAAGAAAATTCTTTTGTGAGAGTGAAGTTTTGGGAGAGTTCTTGAAACTTGTTTGAAAAAGTCATCTCAAATATAAATAAATAATAATAATGATTCGCCTCTTTAAAAATACTTACAAATTAACTGAATTATATATATATTACTAAGTACTAAAATTACAATAAGACGCCATCGGTCCTTTGATTTACTTTGTCAGTGTTAATGCATAATGCAACGGAGCATTTGGAGATAAGCATGCATATCTCAAAGCAATCTAAGGCTTGTGAGTTCACTCATATATTTATCTTATTGCACTTTTAATAATGGTTTTATGTCTACCTGCTCCTAGGGCTGTTAAATTGGGAACAGTTCTTGTTTGGCACGTTAAGCAACTCGTTTTCGGCTTGTTCGTTTAGCTTAACGAGCCGAACATGAACAAGTTTTTAAGCTAAAAATGTAAATGAGCTGAACACAAACGATAATATGTTATTCGTGTTTCGCTCGAAATGACTCAAATTATATAATATAAATTATAAAAGTTATATAATATACTATGTATAATAATAAAACCCTAACCCGTTGCCCGGCGCTATTCTTTCTTTTTTGCTCGGTTCGAACTTCCCTCTTTTCCTCATCTCCTTCTCCTCCCAATATCGTGATTCGCGAAAGGGTTTTGGTTGCTCGCTTAGGGTTTTGCCGATTGCTTTCGCTTCCAATTTCTTCTCCTAGTTCTCCTCGGACAGGCACAACTTGCTCATTATTCATGCTACCGAGATTCGCGGAAGGGTTCGACCACGAATCACTTAGGTTTCATCATTTGCGTTTGTGTTTGTCTTCCAATTTTTTCATCTATTTCACCCAAGACAGGCTATTGCTCGGTAATCTAACTTAGTTGCTCGATATTCTTGATATTCTTGTTTGGTTGATTGTTTGGCTACTGAGGTGTTATCTTCTTGCTTCTTTGCTTAATATTCTTGCTTCATTACTTATATAAGAGTTTTTTCATGCCATTTAGCTCGACTATTGCGCTTTTTTGAGGTAAATCATGCAGGTATCAGTGTTTTCTGTTGTGATTATAATATTGCCTCTGGATCTGATTTTTTTTTATGGACGATTTTGTGAAGAATGTCATGCTTTTTTCCTCATGTTTTTCAAAATAATAATACTTCTTTGGCCTTTTTTTTTTTTTTTTTTTGAAAATTTTCTTATTCACTATGGTACTTTAGGGCATGCATCCTTATGAAGTGCATTTACATGGATGAATTAATCTTATTGTGACAAATTCTAATGTGGGGTTTCTGAACAAAAAATGTTTATAATTCAACTTAATGCTTAAAGATGGCTCAACTTGTTTCTGAACAAAAGATCATAAGAGGTATTTTCTGTAGCAAGTAATCCAAGAAATATTTGCTGCGAACTTTCAAGGTCTCGCACAAAAAATTTGAGGAAAGTAGGACAATCTAAATTGTGTGATTAAAATGTTTTCGTACCGTTGGGTCGTCTTCTGAGGGACATAAATTTCCAAGTTATTTGGTCACACTTGTAAAGCATTGTTAGTGGTAGTGTGGTACCAATGTTTGTAGCATGAATGTTAAAATCAGAATTGAATATCATTTTGTAATGTTCTATGTGCGCACATATTAGAATTAGGCAATATAAACGTTGAAAAGTTTGAATTTTATGTCAAGTTGGGTACATGTGCTTATCCATCATGATTTATTCTTGGATTGTTTTTATGAGGTGGATGCAACAAATTTTGTTGTCAATCTTTTTCAATCAAAATATTGTTGACAACAATATGGTAGATAATCCTACATACATGTTTCTCTCTTCCTTCCCCTTTGTAATGTCGACTTGCCTAGAATGAGTCCTAAACTCATCACTGTTTTACTTTCTTGTTTTCAAATGTGGTTCTCAAAGGGTGGTTACCTTGGACATATATTTATTTGCATGCTAGATACGATTCATATGTATATTAAAATGACATGTACAACACTGTTGCGGACCCTCAAATGCTATGTAGTAGAAATCATGTGGAGAAGAAGTTTTTCTTATCTAAAATGATTAATAAGACTATTTCATTAACTAATTGTTCCCTCTCTCTCTCCCTCTCTCCCTCTCTCCCTCTGTTAATGTGTGTCAATATGTATGCATGGTATTTGGTATGGTAATGTTGTGAAGTAAATATATAGTAATGTTTGCATGTACGAAGTATTCAATAGTTTCTTTATTGTCGTGTGTTGCATATAATGATAGCCAAATATTTCATCACTTGCAGAAACAACACTTTTAGAACTCATACTTGTTTTCATTTCAGCCGAATCAATTTAAAGTGATACTAATTCCGTAGTTTTGATCTCAGTTAGTGTGCAAATATGTCCGAATTAGATCTTTGACAGTCAGAATCATCCAATAATTAGTTACTACCAGAAGCTCAGAATAACAACGAAAATGCCAATCTCAATTTAAAAAGTATAGAGCCAGAAATACTACTACAAGTTGTCATTGATAATAGCAGTGAAAAATTCTTTTCTAAGAAGGGTAGGAAGACGAAGTGAGTAGTGTGGGAGTATTTTGTGTAGGCAATATTTCCGATTAAGGGAGTTCAAACTACTTTTTGGCAGTGTATTTGTTGTCGAATAAAATTTAAAAAATCTAAAACAAGAATTATTTCACAACTTCTAAGTCATGTGAGGGAATGTGGACAATTCAAAGCTAAAAATAAGCAAGCAGTTGATCTTTCTGAAAAAGACAACAAATTTTGAATTTTATTCCCCTTGATCTTGATATAGATGTTGAGATTCTAGTATTTCATGATCCAAAAAGTTATGACCAACATAAGTTTAGAGAAATAATCTCCAAAATGATTATAGTGCATGAGTATCCACTTAATATTGTTGAGCATGCATGGTTTAACATTTTATTGAAATTCTTAAACCCAAATTATGAGAAAATTTCAAGGAACACAATAAAAAATGATTGCATGAAGATTTATGAGTTCGAAAAAGAGAAACTCAGAAAGCATTTTATGGATATTCACATGTTTTTCATTAAATTTAGATTGTTGGAGTTCGAATCAAATACATGTGTCTAACTGCTTATTATATTGATCAATGTTGGAAGATGCAAAAATGAATTATTAATTTCATTACATTGGATCCACCTTATTTGTCTATTTGTTTATTTTCGTAACCCTCTTAACACCGATAATTCTAATTTTACATGTAAATTTATTGAAAATTTTAATAGAATTTTTTTTTTTCTTGAGCTAGCTTCTATTGGATGAGTTGATAAGGTCATCCTTACCTATCACTAAAGCCTTCAAGTTTGTGGCTGTGTGGAAAACAGGACACTTGTGAGAGTGAAGTTTTGAGAGAGTTCTTGGGGATCGTTTGTGGCTGTGTGGAAAATAGGAGCATTCCCCGATTTTTATAGCGAGAGGAATAGGGCGTACTGGTACCTTCTGTTATGTAATTCATAGGAAGACGCGGCGAAAGAATAGAACCGTCATGAAGAAGTCAGCTGAAATATAAATAAAATAATAATAATAATTCGCCAATTAAAAATTACTTAGTACTTTAACTGAATTATAAAAATAATATTATTAAAAATTCATTTAATCTTAATCCATCCTTCGATTTACTTGATGCAACGGAGCATTATGAGATAAACCAACTTATCTCAAAGCACTAAGGCTCGTGAATTCACTCAATTATTTAATCATAATGCATTTTTAATAATGGTTTTTTGTCCACTCAAATTTGCTCGTCATTCGTGAACAGCTCATGTTCGGCTCGTCGAGCCGAAAACAAATAAATTTTTAAGCTCAAAATGTAAACGTGCGGAACACGAACAAAAAATTGTTTGCTCGTGTTCAGCTCGAATTGACTCAAATATATTATAAATTAAAATTTTTTAAATTTGTTTTAAAAAAATTAATATATTTTACAAAATTAAATCCTATAAATTATAATATATAACAAATTATTAATAATAATATATTAGTATTAAATGATATATTTATATAATATAAATTATAAAAGTAATATAATATACTACATATACTAACAAAACGCTAACCGGTTGCCGACCGCTATTCTTGCATGGTTGCTCCGTTCGGACTTCGCTCTTTTCCTCATCTCCTTGTCCTTCCAAAATCACGATTCGCGAAAGGGTTTCGGTCGCTCGCTTAGGGTTTTGCCGATTTCGTTCATCTTCCAATTTCTTGTCCTAGTTCTCCTTGGGCAGTCACAATTTGCTCAATATTCTTGCTACCGAGAATTGCATAGGGTTCGGCCGCGACTCACTTGGGGTTTGTCATTTGCGTTTGTGTTCGTCTTCCAATTTTTTGTTCTATCTCTCCTCGAACAGTCTATTGCTCGTAAATCTCAAAGCTCTTTTACGATCTTGAATTTGAATGATCCTTTAACAGAAATACATCGAGATTCATGCTAGATGAAAAGTTAGTGATGACACGACAATTACAAATTTCTGACAATCACTTTAAATGATTTTGAGTTCAAGATTGATATTTATTGTACATCAGCAATTTGCCAATACGAATCTCAAAGATGTTTCACGATTAGAAAAAAATGTGATGCAGCATCAGGGGACTCAGCATGGATGACCCAGGACCCCTCGCTTCGTTGGCCAGCTCTTGTGTACCAAGCGAATCGTACGTATCGGGCGGAGTAAGAAGAGATTATCTCTCAAAAAACCTATCCGATCAAACTCACGTGAATGAGCCCAATGCCCTCGACTATGGTCATGTCAGGTGAGCAAGGTGAGCTATCTGGTTTTTAGAGTTGGTAGAATCAGTCCTCATTAAAGGTTTGCCTGACATGATGGCCAAACGGTGTAGCAACCGTCTAACCTAATGGCAGCCCGACCGAATTATGCATCATCGAGATCACCCGGCCTAGTTGATAAAGACATCCTTTCCTATCACTAAAGCCTTTTCCTTTTATTAATTTTCCAATCCAATGACATTGGGAAGCTAGATATTAGATTTTAAACACCCCCATGCTCTTAGGAGTATAAAATCTTATTTCCATGTGGGATCAACCATGGTATGCCAAAATATTCAAATGTGATGAACTTTATTTCCATTCATGTAATTGAAGGGGACTCGATACTTATATTGAAGTGTACACATGAATATTTTTAGTGCTTATTGTCAAAGTGCTTGTCATTATTCAAGCAACCATCATTATTACATAAATAATTTTTGTTTCACATAAAGGTTTCATAGCAATAACTCGTTAGGCATGAAGGCTTACTTAACGGCCTCCTTACATAGTGGCGGGCCTTGCACCCAATCATTTTGAACCTCTTTTGGTTGTTTATTTTTCACCATTTAAATCAATAAAATCTTTGAAGATTTAAATTCTTTGCGGCCATTCTGGCTCGGTGCATCAAAGCCTCTATAATTAAATTTCTAAGCTTCTCAGATATTATAAAGTTAGCAATGCAATTAATTTTAATTATTTTGCAGGAAACTTGTAGATTTATGCATTTAAATGATTTTGAGTTCAAGACTGATATTTGTTGTACATCAGCAATGTGCCAGTACGAATCTCAAAGATGTTTCACGATTAGAAAAAAATGTGATGCAGCATCAGGGGACTCAGCATGGATGACCCAGGACCCCTCGCTTCGTTGGCCAGCTCTTGTGTACCAAGCGAATCGTACGTATCGGGCGGAGTAAGAAGAGATTATCTCTCAAAAAACCTATCCGATCAAACTCACGTGAATGGGCCCAATGCCCTCGACTATGGTCATGTCGGGTGAGCAAGGTGAGCTATCTGGTTTTTAGAGTTGGTAGAATCAGTCCTCATTAAAGGTTTGCCTGACATGATGGCCAAACGGTGTAGCAACCGTCTAACCTAATGGCAGCCCGACCGAATTATGCATCATCGAGATCACCCGGCCTAGTTGATAAAGACATCCTTTCCTATCACTAAAGCCTTTTCCTTTTATTAATTTTCCAATCCAATGACATTGGGAAGCTAGATATTAGATTTTAAACACCCCCATGCTCTTAGGAGTATAAAATCTTATTTCCATGTGGGATCAACCATGGTATGCCAAAATATTCAAATGTGATGAACTTTATTTCCATTCATGTAATTGAAGGGGACTCGATACTTATATTGAAGTGTACACATGAATATTTTTAGTGCTTATTGTCAAAGTGCTTGTCATTATTCAAGCAACCATCATTATTACATAAATAATTTTTGTTTCACATAAAGGTTTCATAGCAATAACTCGTTAGGCATGAAGGCTTACTTAACGGCCTCCTTACATACTGGCGGGCCTTGCACCCAATCATTTTGAACCTCTTTTGGTTGTTTATTTTTCACCATTTAAATCAATAAAATCTTTGAAGATTTAAATTCTTTGCGGCCATTCTGGCTCGGTGCATCAAAGCCTCTATAATTAAATTTCTAAGCTTCTCAGATATTATAAAGTTAGCAATGCAATTAATTTTAATTATTTTGCAGGAAACTTGTAGATTTATGCATGGTTACAATTAAAAAAAAAATAAATAACATTAATTGTTACGTGAATTGTTAAGCATTTTTCATTTGTTGCATCACTTGCCACTTATGAAAATTCCAATTGATTGGCATATTCAAAATTATGGGCCACCCTTACTGAATTGATAGTTTTAATTCATCCTTTGGTTCTTATTATTTTAAAAAAAAATGCAAGAATATATATGAATTTGACTCATTGAGAGACGGTCCACGGCATCTATGAATTGCGTGGGCCAAAAAATTTTGTTAGGTTATAATCAATTCGGTTTATATGTCTAAATATTTATTGATTAATAATCATGAAAGTAATCATATGTATTCATTTGTATTTGATCAAATTAAAATATAAATAAACAATAATTTGCTAAAATTAGAGCCTTCTTGTTTAATTAATATCAATTAAATAGATTGTATTAATCAATATCTTTAATTTAACTACTTTTTTTCATAATATTTTTACTAAGTCCCCTCATCCTTCTTCCCCAAGCTCGCTGGACAAGGACTGGCGAAGGCATCGACATTAGCGATGCGTAAAGAAGAACTTCGAAAGCTGCTGATTTTTAAAATCCGAGCCAATAGCAGGATTTATTGAATAAATCAGTGATTTGAGACAAACGGAGGAGAAATAGAGATTTAAAATTCTACAGAATATAAACTCGTCAAAAACTCAAAGCCTTCAAGAATAAATGAAAGGAGAATCATAAACTACGAAATGCACATAAACATTCTAAAGAAAATTTAAGTCTAAAACAAATTGAATCAATGAAAGAAATGCAGATTTAAAGCATTCCACCTATGCAGATCTAATAATCTAATAACCTTTTATAACTACTCAGCAACTCGCTAAAAACTACAGCAAAGATGAACACGAAGCCGTTGACGGATCAAAGATCGCCGGAAGGAGAGACTTCCTCCCATTAGCCCCACTGGCGTTATAGCTCGCACCGGTGACTGAATCCACCAGAAGCTCACCGGCGTAACCAGCGTACGCTCTCTTACCGTAAATCGCCGTGCACGCTGTCGCCGCCTCAAGCAGCGCCGTCTTCGGACCTATAAAAAATCCTCCGCCGTCGAACGGGAAAGTTAAAGCTCTGAAAATCGTACTCGCCAGATTCATCACTATGCTGTCAACTCCAACGACTCCGTTAGGCGCCACAAAGGGTGGAGCCTGCGGACCGTAGTCCGGTTGATGGAAGGGCCGCGAGCACTGGCCGGGACACTGAAGCATCGAGTTACTGACCCATATGTAGGCGAACAGGCCAGCTTTGGACAGGGGAGACGATCTGTGGGTCGCGCATCGGCTCATACAAAATCCCTCGATCGTCACGTCATCGGACGTTAAGACAACGTTTATGGCATGCTGATGCCTGCCTTTTGTCGCGAGAGCTACAATGTCCAAGTTCTTCAGGGATTTGCCCAAGGAGTAGTTCTCATCAATAATTTGATCACCGAGGGTGAGACGAGGCAGCGCTTTCTTTGATTGGACGCAGTACTTCTCGGCCATCGCCCACCAGGATGACATGGAGGGCTTGTTGTTCAGGGGATCGCCAGATGAGAGGGAGGCGACGAAATCGGAGACGATGGATCGCTGGGAGGCGTTGAAGTTACCATACCAGATGAGGTTGACGGAGATCGGGCCGTAGAGAAGAGCGCCCTTATGGTAGGTGATGGTGAGCGGCTCCTTTTCTAACTCGACCTGGAGCATCCGGGCAGCGAGCGAAGAAGGGAAGAGAAGAGCCGAAAGCAGAAAGAAGCAGAGATGCGCGGAATGAGATGAAGAATCCATGGCCGCGAATGATTATGGAAGGGAGGGAGAGAAGAAGATTCTCTTGTGAGAGTGAAGTTTTGGGAGATTTCTTGAAGATCGTATGTGGCTGTAATGGGAGCATTCCCCGATTTTTAAAGCAAGAGGGAGGGCGGGGACTGATAGCGTCTGTTTAGT
>NW_018164578.1:20938-105649 GCF_001263595.1 Phalaenopsis equestris
TTATTTATCTTAATGCACTTTTCATAATGGTTTTTTGTCCACCTGCTCCGCTCACCGAACGAGCAGTTGCCAGCTAAGCTTTCGCCAGCTAATCAGGTCAGAGTCTCTCGCCGGCTAAAGCCTTGGGCTATGCCAAGCTGACAAGTTCACTGTAAAGATATGTTTTGATTGGCCTTTTTTTTATTTTTCGTATTTTTAAAAAAAATTTTAATCACCACGATCGATGATAAAAATCAGACATCACATACAAAAACTAATTATATGAAATAATTATTTCTAACTAAGAGAAAAATTTTAATATATTTTGGGGTTCATATTTTATGTAGCAGAAGTTTTTTAAAATTAAGCTGAGGAATGTCTACCAGGAATGTATATGAACTCCACACAATAATATTTGAATTAAAATAATGGTGGGAAAATAAAAAAAAATATTGAACCCAATAAAAACTCGTATGAGACAGATGAAATAAACTTCCGGGGGGAGTGTGTCAAGCTACAAGCAAAATTTTCTAACAGGAGAGAGCGAAATAGATATATTTTAGGTTTAGACTTGGCGGCAAGGTAGTCATTCGAGAAGAAAATTAGTTCTTATCTGTTTGTGGGGCAAGGAGGGTAGGAGATAAAATAATTACATATATAAATATGTAAATTTTAAATTCACTAAATCTTTTCCAAGAAAAGCAATGAGACCAATATGACATAATGCAACTCCTCCCCGACGGGAAGGAGAGAAGAGGTTGTATAAATATTTTCTTAAAAAAGTTTGGATGTTACATAGGTAATATTAAAATTTTCTGTGTTCATAGGTAAAACAGTATGCTTTAAGTGGGTATGTATGAATATCCTCCAATCATTAAAGAATATCCTCCAATAATTAAATTTTAGTTAAAATTTATTTAAAAATCAATAAATTATTTTTTAATTCAAATCAAATTCAAATTTTGTTTGAATTGTTTAACTCACCATAAATAGTTTAACTCATCATAAATAATTTACATTATAATTGATCTCAATAATAAGATTATTTTTTTTTAATAACGTGAGTTATATTAACTATTTTTCTTATAATCTTTTTATTTGAAATAGCTAAGATTCACATTAATATTTATTTTATTTTTTATATGAATTTATTAATATAAATGATGTGTGCTAGAAAATTCACGACAGTAGAGTAATATATGATTATCTTAACGTGGTATATCTTAGCGTGGTATGAAAATTCAACACATACTAGTAGAGTAATATATACCAAAAATCCTTATGTCCGTCAATGATCTAACACCTAGAAGAGAAATTCTTTGCAAAAATTTGTTTAGGATACTAGATTTTTTAGTTTTGTACAAGCCGAATATCCTCATTTATAAATATAAAAACCATTGAAATCCCTTCCATCTTTAAGGCCACACTTCAAAATCACATGCTTGATTACAATAAACAAATATTTTCATGCCCATCAAACAAAATAATGAGTTTCAAATGCACTTACAAAGACAGGGGTAGCCAAGGAATGATCGAACGTGAAAGAAACTCTAGCTGATTCTCCATGGAATGCTTGCAGCAAAGTCCTGTAATTATAAACTAAGGAGTATAATGGTTTTCCGAGCTTGAATTGAAGCAAAGTTGCAGCTTTTAATGGAATGTATAATATAAATTATATTTGCAAACTATCAACTTTGAATAAGAAGAACCCCTTTTCAAATATATATGAAAAATAGTTAAGACCTTTTGCAATTTATTCATATTCTTTGAACTTTAGGATCATTTTATATTCTTAGGCATCTTCATTATTATGCATCATTTTATATTCTTATCTTAAAATGGTTGCAAACTTGTGTTGTCTTTCAAAATTAAGAGTAATAATAATTATCTACGACATCTTTTCATATTCTTATCCTAAAATGTAATAATTATCTACGACATCTTTTCATATTTTTATCCTAAAATGGTTGCAAACTTGTGTTGCCTTCAAAAATTAAGAGTAAGAATAATCATTTACGACATCTTTTCATATTCTTATCCTAAAATGGTTGCAAACTTGTGTTGTTTTCCAAAATTAAGTGTAAGAATAATCATCTAATGGGGCACCCAAAAAAATCACTTCCATAATGCATCAAACCTAATTAAGCCCATCCATAGAAATGAATGCTTTGTAAAAATGAATGTTTTGTATGTTCAACAATATTAAAAGGATACTCATGCACTATAATCATTTTGGAGATTATCTCTCTAATCTTGTGTTGATTTGTGTTGATCATAATAGTTTTTTTGAATCGTGAAAAACTGTAATCTCAACATCTGCATCAAAATCAGTTGGCATAAAATTCAACAATTTTTATCTTTTTTCGGCAAGACCAACGACTTTCTTATTTTTAGCTTTGATTTGTCCACATTCCCTTACATGACGTAGAAGTTGAGAAGTAGTTCCTGTTTTAGATTTTTGAAATTTTATTTTAGATTTTTGAAATTTTGTTCGACAACAAATGCACTGCCAAAAAGTAGTATGTACCTCTTTAATCGGAAATATTGCCTCAACAAAATACTCTCACACTGCTGACTTCCTCTTCCTACCCTTCTTGTTAAGAACTTCTTCACTGCTATTATCAATGACAACTTGAGGCACTATTTATGGCTCTGTACTTGGTAAATTATGAATGATAATATCATTGTTATTCTGAGCTTCTGGTAGTAATTGATTGTTGGATGAATTTGATTGTGAAAGATTTAATTCGGACATATTTGCATTTGCACACTAACTGAAATCAAAACTATGGAATTAGTATTAAGAATTATGTTCTTCTTGTAAGAATTATGTTCTTCTTCAAGAATATCAAAATGACAATATGACAAACTCGTAAATGAGAAGACAAATCAATCTTTGTTGAGCAAAATTTGTAATTAGGGAACTCATTACAACTGAATAAGTTATGCTTCTTTCACCATAAAGACACATTTCAAATATACATCAGCTGCAAGCTCATCTTTTTTATGTATGTAAATATATTTTTTGTCGTCCCATCTTTTTTATGTTAGTAGATATAATAACACATGATCAACCAAATCTGATTTTAGATAGTTGCAAGCTCATAAATTAATGTCATCTATAAATGAAGAATTTAAAACAACAACAAAGCTAATCATTACAACAACCCAGAAAAAGAGTGGTTGGCACATAAAGAGTCAAAACAGATAGTCATTTCTCAACTTATAACTATTGGAGAGCATCATATAGTCATTTCTCAACTTATGCAAAACAAGAGTCAAAACAGCAAGTCACAAAAGCTTTCAAATCTTTCCCAAACCAACAAAATTGTATTTTTGAACAATTCTTATATAGTATCAACACATGCAGAGACGCATTTTTGTCTTTGAGAAATAAGTAAGCTAGTATATATGAGAAAACTGAAGCTCATGTTTGAGATATAAGAATACATATTGAACCAAATGTAGATTTTCTTAACATATTTTCAACACAATATCACATATTTTTCTTTCAATCCTGCGGCCACAAATATTCTATTTTTTTTTTTATTTACACACATACTAATCAATTCTTATGTATTACATGTCTAACACCTATGCTTCTATTTTTTGAATTCATACCACCTTAAACTTTAGAATGCTATCTTTGGATCTTAAGATTTTGCTATTTAACAAAGACCTGAAAAGAATGACCATTTATAGTAAAAAAATGGCAGCTCATTCCTCATGCATACCCAAGATTAGCATAATGAATCACTAAAGCCTACAACAATAGCAAAATATAATGCATAAGAAAAAGAGAGTAACAGTGCCGAGAAGGAGAAGTAATGCATACACATAAATCTAAATGTGTTGACCTCACTTAATCCAAAAACCCTAATTTCAACAAAAGCCAACAGTGCCGAGAAGAAGTAGAGATTAGATAACTTGAACTCAAGTATTCATAAAATTAAACTCAAGTATTTATATACGTAACTTGCTCAAGTATTTAGAGAACTTGAACTCAAGGCTGATCTACATAACTTGAACTCAAGTATTCATATACGATCTTGAACTGTAAACATAACTTGAACTCAAGTATTTATAAAATTGATAAGCAAGAATTAGCATTCATTTTCTTGCTTATAAACTCAAGTATTCATCTTGCATAACCCTTGGAAAATAAATGTTATTGTTTTGAAAAGCTAAAGGAAAGAAGCATAAAATTCTTCACAAAAAAAATTCTGATCTAGAAGCAATAGTCGAACCACCACTGAATATGTAATGCTTCTCACTAATCATTATGATATGTCTCCATTATAATATGTCTACCATTATAAAGCAGTCCCAACAATTATGATCTAGAAGCAATAGCCGAACCACATAATGATTCACCACACAATGCAAGCCAAACTAAATTTCACAACAAGGCTATCTACAAAACTTGAACTCAAGTATTCATATGTGATCTTGCTCTATAAACATGACTTGTAGCATCAACTGGAAATCATGACAAAAATACAAGAATATCAACTGGTTGAAAAGCTAAAGGAAAACGGATGTTATTGTTTTGAAAAGCTAAAAGAAAGAAGCATAGTATCCTTCACAAAAAAAATTCTGATCTAGAAGCAATACGCGAACCCCGTAATGATTCACCATAGAATGCACTTCGAACTAAATTTCACAACAAAACATTTAGATCAGATCTCATATTCTCATCCATAGAATATATATATATATATTTTTTGGGTTTTTGACAGAATTGCAGTGTTCCGTAAAAAAATCCAAATAAATGTAAAATAAATTTAAGTAAATATAAGATAAGAGACGAACCATAAGATAATATGAAATATTAGAGAGAAGATACTCAGAGATAACAAGAGATAACAAACACCTAGGTAGCCAAACAAGCGACCAAGCAAGAATACCGAGCAATCGAGTCAACACGAAGTCACTGACTATCCGGAGAGATATACAAGTCGATATTAGAAGACGAACGGAGACGGCAAATTCTAAGTTGTTGCGGCCGTCGGCCGAAAGAATTTTCGAAAGAAGAACAGGAAGAGTTAGAGGGAGAGTGGGGGAGGCAGCCGAAAGTGAGAAAATTCGAGAGAGCCGAGAGGAATGGGCAGGCGGGGTTAGGGTTTTTTTAGATACTATATATGTTATAATATTTTAATCATAAAACTAATATTATAATATGACAATTTTTCTTTAAAAAAACTAATTAATTAAAATTTATAATATTTAATTTTATGAATATTTATTATGTATATATTTATTTAATTATTTATTTTCGAGCCAATTCGAGCTGAACACAAGCGAAGCGAACAAACTTATGTTCGTGTTCGGCTCATTTACAAATTGAGCTTAAAAAATATTCGAGTTTAGCTCGTTTAGCTTAACGAACGAGCCGAACATGAGCTAATTAACGAGCCGTACACGAGTTGTTCGCGAACAATGAGCCAGATTGACAGCCCTAAAGAGGAGGAATGTCTACCAGGTTGATATAATTAACTAAATTATTTTTAGGGATATATAAATATTATTTTTTTACTTTTGTATGTGCGCCACAAGCCGTGATGTGTTGGTTGGAGGGTTCACTGTAAGTCCCCTTAAGTCACAGATTCGATCCCCAGTAGCGTTAGGTTTTCGAATATTTAGGCACATGATACGGGCTCTCATCATGGGCTTAGCGCATATATATATATAAAAAAAATATTATGTATGAATGAGATTGGTTAGAAAGAGATTTGGTGGTTATTTACCATAATATCTTCACAATACAATTAATCTATCTATATATATGAACTCCACACAATAATATTGATTTAAAATGATGGTGGGAAATCAAAGAAAATATCGAACCCGATAAGAACCCTTATGAGACAGATGAAATAAACCTTGGGGGAGTGTTGATCGAGCTACAAGAAAAAATTTCTAGCAGGAGAAAGAGAGCGAAATAGATATAATTTGGGTGTAGACATGGCGGGGAGGTAGCCGTTCGAGAAGAAGAAGAGTTCCTATTTGTTTGTGGGGCTCTTGCAATAAAGGTGGAGATAAGAGAATTACTTATATAATTATGCAAATTTTAAATTCACTTAATCTTATCCGAGGATCTTCGACATCACTTCTACAACACAAAGCCTCTACTAAGAAAGCAATGGGACCAACATGACATAATGCAAACTCCTCGACGCCAAGGAAAGACGGAATGGTATAAATATTTTCTTAGAAACGTTTGGGTGGTATATAGGTAATATTAAAATTTTAGGTGTTTATAGGGAAAATAGTATGCTTTACGTGGGTATGTATAAATATCCTCCAATCATTTAATTTTACTTAAAATTTATATAAAAATCAATAAATTATTTTTTAATTCAAATCAAATTCAAATTTGGTTTGAATAGTTTCACTCATTATAAATAATTTATTTTATAATAAATATCAATAATAAATTCAATTATTTTTTATTAATAACGTGAATAGTATGAACTATTTTTCTTATAATCTTTTTATTTGAAATAGTACATTAATCATTATTTTATTTATTTGTATGAATTTATTAATCTAATTATTAATGTTGTGTGCTAGAAAATTCACGACAGTAGAGTAATGTATGATTATCTTAACGTGATATGAAAATTCAGCACACACTAAAAGATAGAGAATAATTAGTTGAGACATTAGAAATTAAAAAAAAAATTAAACTTAAAATTTTAAATTAAAAATTTTTAATTAGAATTGATAATAATGTTTATATTTTAAAGACCAAATTAAACCTAATAATTAAGATCAGTATAATTTTATTTTTTAATCCAAAAAATGTGCACCATTAATTATAGTATTTGTTGGGTCAAGCACATATAGCAAATCAAAAATCAAATGATATGTGAAATAATTCAAAGAGAGCTTTTTTTTATTTTATTTTTTTGTACAGTAAATTTTTTTGGATCATTTGAATTGATTGACGTTGATTTACTAGTTTGGATGGTAGAGAAATTATATTAGGATATCAATATAGAAAAATGTAAGAATATTTTGACTTGAGGGCCATTATTTTTGAAGGCTCGATTAAATTGATCGAGCATTTGAATGCTGTTCAAAGTATTGGTAAATTTGTTGAAATATCTTGTCAGACTCTTATTATATTAACAACGTTATTGTTAAATAATAAATTTCAAATGATTTTATTATTAATTGCTAGAAATATTGACCCAAAATTTTATTTGTTTTTAAATATAAAAAATTATTTCAACTTTAATATCTTATCCGACGAAATTTATAGTGATATGGTAAATGAAATGTCATGATCTTTAAGTACTAAATTGGAAAATTTAATGTCTGTTTGGGGCAGCTCTTGATTATTTATAATATGGTGATAAATATATTATTCTTATGATCTGATAATCTGCAGTTTATTAGAACAAGCTGGTTTTTATGTTTGGGAAAACTTATTCAGAACAGCTTACTAGCAGCTGTTGTTGGATAAATGATTATTCTGCCCATGTTTGGTAAATTTGTTTTGCGACAGAACAAAATGAGAAAAATAATAGATATAACAGAAGCTTCAAACTGTTACAGATGAGTTAAGAAAAAATAAAATACACTGTTCGCTATCTCGTGAGTATCAGAAGAAATACAATTACAAGTGAAACCGTTTGCAACATAACTAACATAAGCAAAGAAGTACATAATACAGAACCCTAATATTATCACATATTAGTTTAACAAGATGACGTACAATGCTCACACACTCGTGAGTATCAAAACCACATAGCTGACGGACCACCTTCATTTGCCTTAGACATTTTGGAACTAGAAAGAACAAAGGAAAATAAGTACCTGCTTAATGTTTTCATGTTAGGAAAAAAAAACCTCATCAATGACCAAAAATTATGGTTTAAGCCCAACTTCATCCACATCACTTCCATACAATCATAAATTAGCATTCATCGCCATCATCAATTTCTTTAGAATGATTGCAACATAAACAATGGATAACAGGACAACTTCTAAAGCATCAAAAAAACCCTTTGCAACTTACACAAAGCATTTCCTCTAGCTCGTATAAATTAACATCCAAAACCATCATCATTTCCACAGTGTTGCAATTTCCTCATCAAAACAAAAAAATATAAGTAGGCAAAAAAATTATGTGATTCGGTCAAAGACCTACATACATAGAAGGAAATCAAACATGTTTTATTAAGCAACTGTGTAAGGTTACATAGCTATGAATCTCAATGAAGAATGTTACAACATGCTCTCAACTAACCAAATACATGCATTGTTCTTAATTCTTGCTCCCTTTATTCAGTTGAATCAACAGATGTTCTCTACTGCTAAAAAAAGGTAGCTCAACTAACCAATAAATTGTTGAAATCACCAAATAAAAACAAGCAGTAAACCCGAATGAAAACAACTGGTTAACACGAATAAAATCATAATATCTGACAGAATGGTTGTTGCAGCAGCCAACCAAAAACATATTTAAATGAGGTTAAACACATATATAGTGGTCACATTCATGTTCAACCGCAGCCATCTCGTTGAAATTCTCTCTCTTTCCTACAGCAATACAGAAACTGTTGCAGCTAATACAGAAACCACAACAGATAATGAAACTGCAATATCAATATCACATATCTTACAATGAAAATGAAACTGGTGCAGCTAATATTCACATGAAACTGTTGCAGCTAATAGCAATTTCAATTGAAACTTTTGCAGCTAATAGCTAATTCTAGGAGCAACAACTTCCATCACCAAGTTCCCAAACAAGATAACTCTTTAGTTTCAAAGAAAAAATATTAACCTTTCTTTCCAAATAATAGAATTTGTAGGATTAATAGAACATGCTAAATAATGAGAGTGAGGACACTATTTATTATTCTTCATAAATTGAAGCCATAGAGAGCCTCTATTTCTAAATGTAAGCTAAATTCTCATGGAAAAAAAAACATGTAAGCAAAGCCACTAAACACGTTAAAGGAAACACCAGCATTGGGAATAAGATCATCCACAATGAACAATATATATCATCCTTTTTGCTACAATTCATTTTATGACTGAAAGTTAACACCAACACCAAAAAGTTTGATGAACCAAATTGCATTAAACAAGTACCATGCAAATTGATAAGCAATTTCATCAAAAAGTATGACCACGCGATTGAGTGGTATGTATGTAATTGCCTCATTATATTAGAACTGAACTTTGCAATTTCCATCAAACCATGAATCAAAGCTTCTTTTTTTTTTTTGGTTTTGTAGAACATATATGTAGCCACTTTTATGCAATTTAATGGATATCAACCTCTTTTTTTTTTTTTTGGTTTTGTAGAACATACATGTAGCCACTTTTATGCAATTTAATGGATATCAACTCAATCTCATAAATATAAAAAAATCTGAAACAATCAATCCCTGTAGCTTCTCTCTATTTGCAAAAGT
Source organism: Phalaenopsis equestris (assembly GCF_001263595.1). NCBI lineage: Eukaryota > Viridiplantae > Streptophyta > Magnoliopsida > Asparagales > Orchidaceae > Phalaenopsis > Phalaenopsis equestris. The sequence continues at coordinate 30,352 of NW_018164578.1, forward strand.
TCAAAACCCCTCACTCTGGATCTGTCTCTCTTCTCCCTTCCCATAAATGATGTGAATTTATGGGTGATCAATACCCAGTTAAATATAAGAGAAATGTGACTGTGAAAATGTGAGAGTCGAAAACCTACCTCATTTGAGGCAAGGAGCAGAAAGAAGAAGGGATATCGAGAATGGCAGTGCGAATTTGTTACAAAATATACCTCGGTGTCGATCTTCGCGAGAGATATTGCAAAATGAAGTAGAAAGAACAGGAGAGCAAGAGCGAGGGAGAGTATCGGGAGGGCAACCGAAGGGCATAGCCAGAATTCTTACCCTAATGCGATAATCAGACGCAGGATGCAGACCTCGTCTCACTTCGCCCCCTTAATAGAAAATCGGGATAGGCGTTTAGGAGCGGCACAAATACGCACCCCCAACGTGTTTTTCAAACACTGCGGCGAAGTTTTGAAAACACCACCGTAGGTCAATAAGTTGCCCCAAACGGGGCCTTATTATCAATTTATGTATGTGATGGATGAATGTCATAGACATTGATTGACAATTATTGATAGAGGTTGATAATTCAATGATTCATTGGGAAAATATAAATAATATCAATAATAATTTTTTTTTCATTTAATTATGGACCATGACAGTAATTGTGTATGTCATTTTGCTTGGAGTTATACTACATTGGTTGATCATGTGAAGCATCTTGAGAAGCTAAATTTAAGCAAATAAAATAAAATAAAATAAAGTAAGCTTATTATTGTGTATAAATAATCAACGTTGTCAGTAGCCGAAAGCTTGAGCATATTAATTGACAATACATTGAGTTGAGTGTAAGAGATTGTCTTAGCCGGAAAAAATATATTAATATATAAAATAAAAACAACAAAGTCAAGAAACTAGGTAACATGAATTTGTTGAACCTTGAGACCAAAGAACTCGAACAAATAAACATAGGCTATCAAAAAGCTTCCTTAGGAAGCTCAGGGGTCACCTCAAGTAAACTTTAAGGGATGGTCGTCAGATGCTAAAGAGCACAAGAAACGTAATAAATCGTGAGTGTCAAAGCCAACTGACCTAGGGCACATCAACTCTAAGGGCAAGCAACTACTACCAATGTATGGATGGTTGACGTAGACTGCATTTATAAGGTTTGCAGATAGATCCCAAGTTAACAGGTGATATCCCACAGTCAGCACTCAGTCTCGTGATCAGGCGCCTCAAAGCTAAGAACGGATTGCCCCATCTTCCAAGATCATACTTGAGATAAATGTCGAAGCGAGCCATGATACTTAGTGAAGATGTTATCATTTCGAGCCTTACTATTAAAAGTGACCAACTGAAATGAAAATGGACTGGGCCTTGCCGAGCCTTTTGATGAGATTCTTATATTTTAAATGATAAGTCATGTCTTTCAGAATGAGACCAACTCTATCAAATATGAGGTATTGTAAGAAAAAAGATAGAATAATTGGATTCAAAATTATCCGAGAGAAACACAAGGATTAGAGTGTCGTAGAGAAGAGAAAGAGAAAGAGAAAGCATGGTTGATGCGTGCTAGAAAATCCGCAGCAGGGATTATCGTCTTACCGTTGTTTGAAAATTAAGCACACACAAATGAAAAAGAAACAATTTGTGACAACTCCATAATTTTTTACGTGGAAAACCCGAAAAGGGAAATTCCACCAGGACTTGCCCAGTTGCGAGAAATCCACTATTGATTTATGAATACATAAATCCCATGACCCACATACAGGAAATTGTAACAATATTTTTTCAGATTAGAGCGTTGACTTTCGACATCTGGTTAGCGGTGATTGACGACGGTTGAAGGTAGTTGGAAGAGGTCGGCAGCGGTAGGCGATAGTCGACGGTGGTCGGCGGAGGTGATAATGCTGAGCTGCAGCACCTACTCAAGGTATCAGACTCTCTCTCTAGGCTTCAACTCTCCCTCATGAGAGGAGAGGGGCTCTATTTATAGTGTTTTGGGTACAATTAATGAAGGAATGTGAATCCTTTTGATCGGATGGTCCGGCAATCAAACAACGATTAATAGACAGTTGGGTGTCTTAAAGATGTCAAAATTGAGTGATCTTGGGTGCTCAATTCCTCTTATCGAGACGCTCGATTCGACTAAAATCTTGCTAAATTTGGCATTTATTTGACCTTTCGATTATGTTCATAAATATTCCAAGGATAGTTTAATTATTTGATTTGGGCTCTATTTGACTCTGATTAGACTAACTAATATTATTGGGTTTGTTTTATCGATATGGTCAGTTTGACTATAAGTTGATGAAATTAGAGCTCTGAATGACTGTTAATCAAAGTTTGAAAGTTCTTTGCACAAATATTACCTCAAGATTTGTGTCATATATTGAGATTGTGTCGGATGATGAAAATTTATTGGTGGTGTATCAACGACAATGAACAATTGAAAATGAGATCTTATTTGAGAAATGACTTCTTATTTATATGCATAGAGGATGCATATATGCAGAAATGAGATCAAAATACATGTCTGTGGATACTTTCGAGTAAAGAGATTCTACGGATCACTGCTCTTTGGGCAGGCCATTCAATCAGGTCTATGGCAAATATGGCAATGTTGTTTTTGGGGGATAAGTAACAGAGTGAAGAATAGGCTTGTCAGCCCAAGATCTGCTTCAACGAATTTGACTCCTGATCCGAGCAGATAATAAACGGTCAGTAAATCTTTCAATCCACTACTACCATGACTTCACTTTCCTGTCGAATGTTTTCAAAATTCTATAATTTTTATTTCACTATTAAGGAATCTCTCATTTCTCTTTTTCTTTTCCCAAATATATATATATCTTTTTACTTTTTCTTACCCCTTGTGCGCTCCACGACAAATATGACTTCAATAGGGCCAAAAATTTTATGAGATCATAATCAATTCAGTTTAATTTAAATAAGTATTAATTAATAATCATGAAAAAAATAAGAGATAATGAATTGTATTTGATCAAATTAAAATACAAATTAATATTAATTTGTTAAAATTAGAGACTTGATATTTAATTAACATCAATTATAAAGATTATATAAATTAAAATCCTTAATTTAATTATTTTTTATTAGAATTTTTTTATTAATAATAAATCCCCTCATCCTTCTTCCCCAAGCTTGCCGGAGAGGCATTGACGGAACTCACCGTAGCAAATGGAGAAGGCATTAACAATAGCGATTGCGTAAAGACGAAGGCTTTGAAAACTTCTGATTTCTAAAATCCCACCCAATAGCAAGATTTATTAAATAAATCAGCAATTGGAGAAGGGGGGGAGAAACAGGGATATAAAATTCTACCGGATATAAAATACATTAAAACTTGCTTACATATGTGTAATGTATGTAAATCTTCCAAAAACTAATCAATTATAGGTATTAGCCCATCGATCATTCCCAAAAACATAAATCAATCATAAAGTTGGGCACTATAAGTTTTCGAACCAGCACATTGGCATATTAAACGTTGACAGACATCACAAAACACATCAAATACTCAAAAGCTTTTCAAGAACAATTTAAAACAGAATCATAACTATGAAATGCACATCAATATACTAAGAAAAAGTCAAAGTCTAAAGACACATTGAATTAATGAAAGAATTGCATATCTAAAGTATTCCCTCTATGCAGATCTAACGACCTAATAACACTTCTTAACCACTCAGCAACTCGCTCAAAACTAAACCAAAGAAGAACACGAAGCCGTTGACGGATCAAAGATCGCCGGAAGCAGATACTTCCTCCCATGAGCCCCATTGGCGTTATAGCTCGCACCAGTGACAGAATCCACTAGAAGCTCGCCGGCGTAACCAGGGTACGCTCCCTTACCGTAAACCCCCGGGCACGCCGTCGCCGCCTCAAGCGGCGCTGTCTTCGGAACCCATGAAGAAACCGCCGCCGAACGGGTTAGTAACTGCTCCGGCAATCATGCTCGCCATATTCATCACCATGCCGTCAACTCCAGCGTCTCCGTTGGGCGCCACAAGGGGTGCGGCCTGCGGACCGTACACCGGTTGATGGAAGGGCCACGCGCACTGGCCGGGACACTGAATCGCCGAGTTACCAACCCAACCCAGATGTAGGCGAACCGGCCAGTTTTGGACCGGGAAGACGATCCGTGGGTCGCGCATCGGCTCATACAGAAACCCTCAACCGCCACGTCATCCGACGTTAAGACGACGTTTATGGCCTGCTGAGGCCTGCCTTTCGTCGCGAGAGCTGAAATGTCCGAGTTCTTCAAGAATTTGCCCAAAGAGTAGTCCTTATCGATAATCTGATCTCCTAGGGTGAGACGAGGCGGCGCTTTCTTCGATTGCACGTAGTACTTCTCGGCCATTGCCCACCAGGATGACACGGAGGGCTTGTTATGATGGAGATCGCCGGATGTGAGGGAGGTGACGAAATCGGAGACGATGGATCGCTGGGAGGCGGTGAACTTACCATACCAAATGAGGTTGACGGAGATCGGGCCGTAGAGAAGAGCGCCCTTGTGGTAGGTTATGGTGAGCGGCTGCTTTTCTAACTCGACCTGGAGCATCCGGCCAGCGAGCGAAGATTGGAAGAGAAGAGCCGAAAGCAGAAAGAAGCAGAGATGCGCGGAATGAGATGAAGAATCCATGGCCGCGAAGGATTATGGAAGGGAGGGAGAGAAGAAGATTCTCTTGTGAGAGTGAAGTTTTGGGAGAGTTCTTGTAAGTCGTTTGTGGCTGTGTGGATGATGGGAGCATTCGCCGGTTTTTGTAGCGAGAGGAAGAGGGGTGCTGATAGCTTCGGTTACTTCATTCGAAGGAAGACGCGGCGAAGGAATAGAACGGGCATGAAAAAGTCAGCTCAAATATAAATAAAATAAAATTAATGATTCGCCTGTTAAAAAATACTTAAATTTTAACTGAATTATATAAATATTATTAAGTACTAAAAATTCAATAAGGCGCCATCCATCGTTCCATTTACTTCGTGCCACTGTGCCAGTGTTATTGCATAATACAACGGAGCCTCGTGAGTTCACTGCATTATTTATCTCAATGCACTTTTAATAATGGTTTTAAGTCCACCTGCTCCGTTCATCGAACGAGCAGTTGCCAGCTACGCTTTCGCCAGCTAATCAGGTCAGAATGTCTTGCCAGCTGTAGCCTTGGTGCCATGCTACCCTAGCAAAGAGAAAAATTGTGGGGACAAGTCACAGAGCGGAAGACGAGAAAAAAGCCATGGGCGTATTCGAGGAAATTTCAAATTTGAGGACGTTGAAAAGGCAGAAAGGAAATTGAGCGGAACGGTGGGATTTAATTATTCGATAATTTAGATATTTGTTAATTTTGAAAAAAAAAATGGATTGATAACGCGGCGAATTGGAGAATATTTCGGGAAAGTTTGTTAGGCTCCAGCAGTGCTGTACAGGTCACTATTCCCTCGGGGTTCACGAAGAAAGCGTGAACTGGTGATGCGTAAAGGATTGGCACAAGTAATGGGCGCGGCTCGGTGACGCAGGTTGTTTATTTTTTGGGTTAAATTTTATATAAATAAAGGTATATATTCTTAAATATAAATATTTTTAAGGATTTGAAGCACTTTTTAATGAAAAAGGCACCGATATTTTTTAATCTGAATAAGTTTAAAAATGATTAATTTATTTTATGATGAATGTAATATAAAAATTTCATCAAATATTTATTTTTAAAGTAATTTTAATAATTTTAAAATTTATAATAATTAAAGTTTCTTTTGGATGTCTGTGATAGCAAAAGCTGTATCAACATAAATTAATTCGCTTTTTCTTTTGTAAAGTTGCTTTGCTGAGGCTATGATACAACCCGGCATGCCATGCAAGTTTTTTTGTTTTAATTCTTTTTTATTTGTTGCTATTTAAGATGACACTATAGTAGTGATTAAAGCTGACGTAGGGCGCATGGCAAAGCAGCCTGATCCCTCTGATCGAAAGGCTTCAGCCTCTTCATCTGAAGCTTTTTGGGGTGCTCAACATCAGAAGGGAGCTCAGAATTCTGCTTCACAGCCTGAAAAGCCTTCCTCTCGGCGTCGTCACCGAACTTGACTGAATTGGAAATGATCGCTCGCCATGACGAATGTTAAAGACCAAACAAATTTCGCATAAAAAAATAAGGAGATAAAATATGTGTTTTCTCCCAGTCCTTTTTATTTATAGAAGTCCTGACATTAAATTTAAGAGAGCTCAATTTTTATGCACTTGATAATCACAAATAATGTTAAGCTTTTTGAAATTAAAGATTTTCTTTTCTTGTACTTCTTACATCACGATTCACAAAGAGTGAGAAAATTTAGAAACTAAATATATATATATATATATATATATATATAGTACATCTTGCATGATGATTCACAAAGAGTGAGAAAATTGAGAAACTAAATATATATATATACATATATATTTTCAAATGAAGGTAATCCAACAACCACAATGGAAGACACTTGACAAGTAGGGGCCTACGAGGAGAAAAGTGAGGGTCTACCTTTTGACAGCTTGAATTATGATAGTTGGGTACGAGCCAAAACCCATATCGAGTGATTACTGATGGCTTGTTCAAAGGATATATCCCGACTGAATTCCCTCACGTCCGGTTAAGCGATTTCCTCATTCAAACCAAATAAACAATATTAGTTGCTCAAATCTTTTGTAGACGGCCTGTATCTTTCAACCGGTCTCCAAACCAACGATTGCCTAAATTAAATACTAGATCGAACGTCTTTTCTGGCTTCCAGCCCTTTTAATGCATATTACCGAAAATATCTCTCTACTGTCTTTACTTTACTAGGGCGTACAAATGTAATTTTATTGTCTCATTATCTATGAATAGAGGGCTTTTTTCATGAATAAAAGTTTGCAATTTCTATCGTTTATCATTTTGCTCTCTGCTTTTCTCTTATCTTTATCCCTATATTACTTGAGTGTGTCTCCCGGATAGCTTTAGATTCAACAATAATTTAGTAAAGGCAATTGTAGCATGAGAAATATGTATTATAGTATGAGGCAAATTTTTAGGAGAATTTAGATAGTGATAATCGGCATGAGCAGGCTTTTTTTGTATGGTTAAAGTTACGAACTTTGAATTCTTTTAGGGCGTCAGGTCTCGTGTTATTCATGTGTTCACATAACAAAGGAGAGACCAGTGTGAGGAATGTGAAGGAAGAGGACTAATATATTTTATTCTCTTCTGGTGAAACAGAGAAGATGGGACCAAAAAGGTTTTATAAGAGACATGGTGGAGGATCCCTGAAAAAAATGATCTGGAGAGTCGATCCTGACCCAGGTTATATGTGTTGAAGAAAATATTAAAATATAAGTTTTGTCGTATAAAATATGTTCATAATGTCTCGATATAAAGATCATATCATGTTTGTTAGACGGTTTATAAATGAGGATGTGACGTATGCTCATCGAATTTGACTTTTTTATGTTCTTATAGTCTCAAAGATTGTCGAGGAGGCAATTTAGGCTAGAGAATCTAATTAGTCGATTTGTTAGAATGAGCGGACAAATCAGATTGATGAGGCCATGTTTTCAAGTCAATCGAGTAGGTCAACTTTGCAGCTACTATAAAAGAGCTGATATATCAACAAATAGGGTTAGCATTTTATTTTATCAAATCACTCCAATGACAGTCGTGTCTCCCGGATAATTAAGCTAATCAGGGCCACGAGGCCAGCTAAAATGTGGGCTTCAGCCCTGATTTTGGTTGTAAAGGAGCATTATTTTGACACGGATCAAAATTAATAATTAATTCATCAATTAGTTGAATATGACTAAATATTCATGTTATGTTTAAATTTCCAAAACTTGTCAAAAAACACTTCAAAACGTTGATTTATTGTAACATTGAAAATGATTAAAAATAACTTCCAAAGCAGCGAAGCTTTTAAAGATCTTGGCACGTTGCAGTTAGGTCGCATATAATGAAGTATTTGAACTTTTAGTTCATCGATCGGTGATATGGTTGCAAAAATTGGGAGTCCCACCTTGTACTGAGCAGCGGGAATGTGAGTTAATAATAATTTGTATTAAAATCTCTAATATCAAAATTTCATTTTTTACATTTATATCATTCAGGTTTTTATATAACATCAAGAATATCACTATTTAATTTTGATGCGTGCAAGAAAATTTATGGCAGTAGAGTAGCTGATTATCATCAAAGAATGATATGAAAATTCATTACACACTCAAAAGAGAGAAGATAACTAGTAATAACACCACACACTTTTAAGTGGAAAAACTAGAAAGGGAAAAAACTACAGGGCCTCGCCTAACTGAAGAAATCCACTATAAACAGGATATTAAATCTACAATTCCCCGTCCCAGTGGCTAGAAAAAGGTGAACAAACTAAAGAGATGAACACTCTTAGGAGTTACAACGTCGGTGCACGAATGAACTTATTGTAACAAGCGGGATGCGGCCAATGATGATCGATGGAGGCTGGCAGGTAGTGGTCAACTGTGGTTGGCGATGAACGAGGGCGGTCTACGGCAGTTGATAGTGATAGACAGCGGGCGACTGTTGGCATTGATCGACGACGGTCAGCGGTGGTTGACGACAATGTCGATGTTGATCGCCATCAATAGTGGCAGAAATAGTGCTGGACTTCAGCTCCTTCTCAATGCTTCAAGTTTCCCATGAGAGGGGTGAAGATTTATTTATAGTTTTCTGGGTACAATTAATGTTGAAATATGAACCGATCGTATGATCCAAATAGCTTCTTTTGATCTTAATGATGTCAGAATTGAATGATCTCAAACTCGTTGGGTTCATCTTGCTGAGACGCTCCATTCTACTATGAACTTGTCGGATTCAACTTCCGTTTGACCTTCCAAATGTGTTTGGAAAACTTCAAAAAATAGTTTGATGGCTTGATCTGGGCTTGATTTGATTCATATTGGAACAATGTTGATATCATTTGGTTCGTTTTGTCAAACCAGTACGCTTGACCCTAAATTTATTGAAATCAAATTTCTGAATGATTCCTCATAAAAGTTTAAATATTTTTTACTCAAAAAATTATCTTGAAATATGCGTCATGCATTGAAATTTGTGCCATTAGTTTGGAATTTATTGATGGCGTATTAATTTTAAATATATTTTTTTTTGTTGCAGAGCTAAGAGGACAAATATATAAAAATTGAAGTTCAAATATTAGAAATGTTAATACACAAAAATTGAGCGGTATGTATGCAAATCTTATTAACAATTTGTGAGCTAAGACTGCAAAGTTAGCGCCAACAATTCTGTGCATAAACAAATTTTTTTCTCTTTTTCTCTTATTCTTTTTAATTTTTACTACATCTCAGATAGCTTCTACAAGTTCTTCCTATGGTGCTTTACCTGTCGATACCAACTTCGACTACTATGTGTTTTTTTCGCTGCCATATTGATTTTGGAGCTGCCCTCAGATGCAGTGCTGATGCTGTTTTATCATTCTTTTGGTTAGGTGTTGGGATCACTTTTACGACTTCTTCTCTAATTTTCGAATTTTATTTTGGTTGATTCTTATTTAGTTTCTTATTTTTTAATGTGGAGTTGTATTTTAATTTTCGTATTCTTTTTCTTTTTCAGTAATAAAGTTAGATATTATCCTCAATTTTTCCTAAATAAAAATTGAATAATGCAAAAAAAGAATCAGCCTTTTTCTTATGGATAAGCAAAGTTTTTTTACGTCAAATACTTGTTTCTACATATTTTTATTTGTATTTAATTGTTACTAAAAAAAATTATTAAGAGGGAGTAAAATTATTTATTAATCTTCAGGTATTCCTACTTTGGGCGCCTGTCGCAACAGCGTCTGCTTGGGTGGAATCACTAAGATCATTATGGTAATGAATTTGTGTATGATGATTCTTTAATTTATATTATATCAGTTGGTGTATTATATCTGTGAAGTGATTATTCAAAATATATAATTTGCTTAGTTGAATTGGTGATTAATTTTAGACTAGAAGTGTTTTATTTAATAGTTAGAAACATGGAGTAAGCTGGGCATTTTCTCATTAATTCGAGCTATATTAAATGGAAGTTATGCAGTTGGAAAAAATAATAAAAAAAAAAAAACAGTTTTATTATTATTATTTTATTTTTTGAAGTGCACTATTCCTCCCCTATTTTTTATATGAAGATTTCCTCTAAAATAGATCTTTTCTTGGGATTCTGAGAATACTTCTATTTAAAAAAATATATAGTTTTAATTTCCTTTTTTATTATTTTAGTTGAAATAAAAATATTTAGATATTTGAATATTTTAACAAAAATTAGTTTGTTTTTTAAAATAAATTAATTCATTTTCTTAAAATAACAAATAAAAACATGCAGGAAATAAATATGCTCTTAAAATAAAAATGATCACTAACAAGGCATTAGTCATTTAATTTTTTTCTCTGTGTTCCGAACCTTTTTAATCATAATTAATTATGGTACGGAGGCAATTTTAGTTCTCAATGGAGTATATGTGGAAGCAATTTTTTTCCTCAGAAAAAGGAAAAATGGCAGCAAATGGATTAAATGCAAACCATAATTAACCCCATTTGATTCTCAGTTTTAATGGTAAGAATATATCAGGCGAACGCTTGTGAGAGTGAAGTAAGCCCTTCCACATTTTCCACATAAAAAACCTTACCAATTATTAAGTGTTGTGAGACTTTTTTTTTTTTGTATGTGTGAAAAAATTGTTATTATCCTTGTATTATAATGAATATTCAAGCAAGCACTAGTTTGAACTCTCCTTATTAGAAAGCTTATGTTTGTTGGCTATCTAAGCAATTTCCAAATGGCCAAAAAATGCAATGCCTATAATAATAGAAACAGGTATTTAAAATTCTGCAGGACATAAAATATATTAAATCCTGCTGCCTGTGTGGCATGGCATGTATGTAAATCTTCCAAAACTTAATCAATTATAGGTACTAGCCCATTGATCGTTCCCAAAAACATAAATCAGTCATAAAGTAGGGCACCATAAGTTTTCGAACCAGCACATCAGCATATTAAACGTCGATAGAAATCACAACACACATCAAATACTAAAGCCTTTCAAGAGCAAATTAAAAGAGAATCATTAACTATGAAATGCACATCAATATACTAAAGAGAAGTCAAGTCTAAAAACACATTCAACCAATGAAAGAATTGCAGATTTAAAGCATTCCACCTATGCAGATCTAATGATCTAATAATCCTTTATAATTACTCAGCAACTCGCTAAAATCTACACCAAAGAAGAGCACGAAGCCGTTAACGGATCAAAGATCGCCGGAAGCAGATACTTCCTCCCGTGAGCCCCATTGGCGTTGTAGCTTGCACCGGTGACGGAATCCAATAGAAGCTCGCCGGCGTAACCAGGGTACGCTCCCTTACCGTAAACCCCCGGGCACGCCGTCGCCGCCTCAAGCGGCGCTGTCTTCGGGCCCATAAAGAAACCGCCGCCGAAGGGGTTAGTAACAGCTCCGGCTATCATGCTCGCCAGATTCATCACCATGCCGTCAACTCCGACGTCTCCGTTAGGCGCCACAAGGGGTGGAGCCTGCGGACCGTACACCGGTTGATGGAAGGGCCATGCACACTGGCCGGGACACTGCACCGCCGAGTTACCCACCCAGATGTAGGCGAACCGGCCAGCTTTGGACCGGGGAGAGGATCCGTGGGTCGCGCAACGGCTCATACAGAAACCCTCGACCGCTACGTCATCCGACGTTAAGACGACATTCATGGCCTGCCGAGGCCTGCCTTTCGTTGCGAGAGCCGCAATGTCTGAGTTCTTTAAGGATTTGCCTAAGGAGTAGCCCTCGTCAATAATCTGATCACCGAGGGTGAGAAGAGGCGGCATTTTCTTCGATTGAACGTAATACTTCTCGGTCATCGCCCACCAGGATGACACGGAGGGCTTGTTGTTCTGGTGATAGCCGGATGAGAGGGATGCGACGAAATCGGAGACGATGGATCGCTGGGAGGCGGAGAACTTACCATACCAAATGAGGTTGAGGGAGATCGGGCCATAGAGAAGAGCGCCCTTGTGGTAGGTGATGGTAAGCGGCTGCTTTTCTAAGTCGACCTGGAGCATCCGGCCAGCGAGCGAAGATTGGAAGAGAAGAGCCAAAAGCAGAAAGAAGCAGAGATGCGAGGAATGAGATGAAGAATCCATGGCCGCGGATGATTATGGAAGGGAGAGAGAGGAGAAGATTCTCTTGTGAGAGTGAAGTTTTCGGAGAGTACTTGGAAGTCGTTTGTGGCTGTGGATGATGGGAGCATTCCCCGCATTTTATAGGGAGAGGAAGGTGATACTGATATCTTCTGCTACTCTGTTAATTGATAGGAAGGCGCGGCGAAGGAATAGAACGGTTTTGAAAAAGTCAGCTCAAATATTAATAAAATAATAATAATGATTCGTCTATTTAAAAATACTTAAAATTTAACTGAATTATATAAATATTACTAAGTACTAAAGTTATATTAAGTCGTCATCCGTCCTTTGATTTACTTTGTGTCAGTGTTAATGCATAATGCAACGGAGCATTAGGAGATAAACATACAGATCTCAAAGCAATCTAAGGCTTGTGAGTTCACTCAATTATTTATCTTAATGCACTTTTAATAATGATTTTAAGTCCACCTGCTCCGCTCACCGAACGAGCCGTTGCCAGCTACGCTTTCGCCAGCTAATCAGCTCAGAGTTTCTCGCCAGCTGTAGCTTTGGTGCTATGCTACCCTAACGTAGAGAAAACTTGTGGGGACAAGTCACAGAGCAGAAGGTGAGAAAATTAAAAGCCATGGGCGTATTCGAAGAAATTTCAAATTTGAGAACGGTGATTGGGCGGAACGGTGATTGGGCGGAACGGCTGGGATTTAATTAATCGATACTTTAGATATTTGTTAATTTTGAGAAAAAAATGGAGTAATAACGCGGCGAATTGGAGAATATTTCGGGAAAGTTAGGTAGGCGCCCGCTTAGCTGTACCGATCACTACGGTCCCCTCGGGGTTCACGAAGAAAGCGTGAAGTGACGCGGAAAGGATTGGCACAAGTAATGAGCGCGCCTCGGTGACGCGGGTTGTTTATTTTTTGGGTTAAATTTTATAAAAATAAAAGTATATATTCTTAAATATAAATATTTTTATGGATTTCAATCATGTTTTAAGTCATACAGGCAATGCTTATTCATTTATTTTAAGATGAATATAAGATACAATTTTCATAAGGTATGTATATTTAAAATAATTTTTATAATTTTAAATTTTACTACAATTAAAACAGGTATGTATATTTAAAATAATTTTTATAATTTTAAAATTTACTACAATTAATGTTTTTGTTTGGGTGTCTGTTATAGTAAAAGTTGTATCAACATAAGATAATTCGCCTTTTCTTTTGTAAAGTTCAGTGGGCTTTATTGATGCTATAATACAGGTTAATTATATCTGTGAAGTGATTATTCAAAATATATAATATGTTTAGTTTAATTAGTGCTTAATTTTAGATTAAAAGTGCTTTATTTAATAGTTAGAAATATGGAGCAAGTTGGTCATTTTCTCCTAATTCGAGCTAAATTAAAAGAAATTTATGCGGCTGGAAAACAAGACAGTTTTATTATAATTATTTTATTTTATTTTGCAGGAGTGCACTGAAGGAAGTTCTGATTTTGCGCTGAATTGTGAAGAGCGAAGAGCGAAGAGGAGAAAAACTAACATCCTATTTTTAATATGAAGATTTCCTCTAAAATAAATCTTGTTTTAGGATTCATTTGAGATTACTTTTATTTTTTTTAAAAATAACTTTAATTTTTTTTATTATTTTATTTGAAATAAAATTTTTTAACATAAATTAATTTGTTTTTTGAAATAAATTAATTTGTTTCCTTAAAATAATAAATAAAAGCATGCAAAATAAAAATATGCTCTTAAAACAAAATAAAAAATAATTAAAAATGATCACAAAAAAGGCATTAGTCATTTTAAAAAAAAAAAATTTGTGTTTCGAACAATTTTATTTGTGTTTCGAACAATTTTAATATCATAATTAATTATGGTACGGCGCTAATTTTACTTCTCAATGGAGTGTACGTGGAAGCAATTTTTTTTTCTCAGAAAAAGGAAAAATGGCAACAAACGGATTAAACGCCACATCATAGTTAACACCATTTGATTCTCATCTTTAATGGTAAGAAGTATGAGTTCTATAAATCGAAATAAGCAGTAAAATTGAGCAAATTAAAAATTAGCCTCATACGTCAAACTCAAATTAAAATATTTGGGTTCAAGTTAACATGAATAATTTTATGAGCAGCATTTTGGTTAAAAATCTCAACCCGTTTAACATTTTTTGTTGGGTTGAGATTGACCTGCTAACTCGTGATTCAAAAAAAAGTCTTCAACTCTAAAGTAACCCGCCAATTCAGGCTTGACCTGAAATTGACTAGAAATTCACCTGATTTTGACTAGAATACATGTTGGCTCTTATGTTAATTAGATTATATAGGTTCGGGTTCGGGTTGGGCGGTTAAAAGCGGGTCGTGTTTATGTTGGAGTTTCTAAACCGTTTAACATTCAGGTAGGGTTTGGAACCCAACCTACTACCCTTAGGATTTTTGCTTGTCCAAATTTCCTTACCTTCTTTTGTCACCCAATTTCTTTCTAATTATAAGATTTGGTGTAATGAACACCTTCCAACAATTACTCATGTCAAACATCTTCCAATAACTGATATCAATAAAATATTTCAAACACTTATTATCACCTATCATTAACTTAAACTGACAACCATCATCTTTTGTGATTTTGAAGTCTAACATACACCCGGGATTACTCGTTCTCTAATACTAGTGTGCATCACCAACGTCAAGCAACACTAAAATTTATTATTGTTTATCATTTCTCTTTTTGAGCAACTATCTACGTAGCACACCATCAACTAACATAATCATTGTTATTCATCTTCCAACAATCACCAATGTCCTTCGTTACTCATTCTTTGCATTAAGAGTATGTAATTTCCGTTAATTGTCATTAATTTTCATTGTTGTAAATAATTTACTTCTCAATGCAATCCCTTCAATAATAGAAAATTTACTTATTATATATAACATGTAGCAAACATAGTTGAACCATTTAATTGGGCCATATACCTCAAAGATGCCCCTTCCACATTTTTCACATAAAAAACCTTACATATTATAAGTGTTGTGAGACATTTTTTTTTTTTTTGTATGCGTGAAAAATTCTTATTATCCTTATATTATTATGAATATTCAAGCACGCACTAATTTGAACTCTCCTTATTCGAAAGCTTATGGTTGTTGGCTATCTAAGCAATTTCCAAATGGCCAAAAAATGCAATGCTTATAATAATAGAACTTCTCATCCTATTTTTCATCACTTCAAAAATAAATACCTCTTGGCCAAAAAATGGAATGCTTATAATAATAGAACTTCCCATCCTATTTTTCATCACTTCAAAAATAAATACCTCCATTATGAATGTAGGCCTTCTACTCTCTCCCATCTCAACAAGGACAATCGTACTAAACAACATTGATAATAAAATTCTCCAACCCTTTTATAAATTATTTTCACCTTAATTTGATTTTACTGATATCTACATCACTATCAAAATCAATAAGGTTGCATGGTCATTCAAATTATTAACACTTCACATGGGTGAAATTCCTCTTCTATAACTTAAAAGTTACTTCATTTACACCATTAATTCCGCTCATTCATATTGTGTGGCTCAAATAACTTTCATCCATCAATAATTATTACAATACTTTATCTAGCTTCAACTAGTAGCCACCCTTGATCACAATGTTTTTTATATATAAACTTTATTGTATGGTAGGAAGGAATTCTTATTAAAGTGCAAGAATTAGGTTGCAAGCATCATAGTTGAATAAGTACATGCCTCTAAATATATTATCCTCAAGTTCCCTATTCTGAAAGATTTAAGCTCACCATTATAGACTCACATGATGGGTGTCATTAAACTCTATGAATATATCTGTCAATATAAGACCATCATGTTATGTTAACATACCTCTAATGAACAAATCTCTTAAATATTTAAACCCGCACTTGCTCAACTTCTTCTCTAAGAGCTATCCATGTATTTATTGTGCTCACTGACTTATTTGCTTATCATTTTGTTAACAGACCTCTAATGAACAAATCTCTTAAATATTTAAGCCCGCACTTGCTCAACTTTCTTCTATAAGAGCTATCCATATATTTATTGTGCTCACTGACTTATTTGCTTATCATTTCATCTTAAATCCAAAGATTATCAATGACTCATCCCAAGTCTTTAAGAATCAACAAAATGACAAAAAAATCCCTTATTAGTTGAGGTATATCTGCATATACTTACCTTACAAATAGAGAGGCATTATGAGTTTCTATAAGGGTATCCCTTCAAAGTTTCTATTATTATCTTCTCTATTTATCACAATTATTTGATATAATTTGTTTTTTATAGTTATCTTATCCACTTTGTTGAAGCCTAACTTATCAAAGATGTGGCCATTAATACAATCCAAAGAAACTCGACCATTGTACAAGCACACAGTCATGTAAGAGGGGACTGACCAACAATGTAAATGAATGACGCATCTCTATGGTGAAAAAAAATTTCCCTAGCAGATAAACTCCTACCATAATAACATTTTACTACAAATAAAATGATTCTCCTTTTCTATCACAAATTAATTTAGAAACTCAAAATTCAACTATGAGTTAGAGATATATTTGTAATTAAAAAAATTTCTGAACAAATTACCTTTTGCCAAAAATAACTATTTTTTAGGCAATATTAACTTTTCATGACTCAATTGGAAAACAACTTTTTTTACTCATTACAAATCATTTCTAACTAAATTCAGTTTTCATTTATACCTTTATTGGCCCGCATCATCATCTAAGTGTTGGTAAAAAACTGAAAGATTTACATGTCTAACACATAAACTTCAATTTTTTTTGATACATATCACCTTTCCTTTGCATGAAAAGGTGTATTATGCTTTTTCTAAAGTTAAAATAGTGATATTTTTTATGTGTTATGAAAGATTTGGGTGGTATAAATCTTAAAAATAAATTTTAGGTGTTAGTTATGTAAATACACAAGAATTGGGTGGTGTATTTGTCCTCATCCCAAACTGATTATATTCCAATAGATTATAGTGATATAGTTGAGAGAAAAATCGGTAAAGACCGGAAGTTGAGTAATAAAGAGTTTTTCATAGCGTGAAGTTGAAAGAGTCAATGACGTACCTGCCAATTTTGAGAGTCAAGACTTCCATTCGGATAGGTGTACCAAAATTCATTGTTGCTATTATTAATAGCTATGGTTGAATGTTAATATGAGTGTGAAGTTGGGCCATTGTTCATGAAACGATTTTAATCAAGTCCCAATTCAGTTTGATAAACGAATTGCACAATTTTTTAAGACATCTTGTCAGTTGACACTTTACCACATCAGCGAGTAAAATTGTCTGCTGAGATAGTCATTTTGCTAAAACAAATTTAAAAAGATATTAGGACAATTGTGCGTTTTTTAATATGAATCCCAAATTTTAAAACAAACGCATGACAGTGAGCCTATATATATATATATATATATAACAACACAAGCATAATCATATTGCATGCTTTAATTATGCATCCACAAATGTGCATATATGTGCAAGCAAAGTTCAGTACCATTCAAAATAAGCCAAGCTCAATCTGTGCTCCAAACTCGGGCTAAATAATTCGGATTTGAGGCTTGGCTAATTCTTTTTGGTCAAGTTTGATACTTAACCGCATGTCATTGCAACTAAAATCACCACTTCTAATTGTTAAAGGGTTTGTAAACCGGATTCTATATAAAAGGTTCATGATGTAGCATATGTGATGAAAACTGAAATAATGAGAAATTTTATGTTCATAATTTTCCACATAAATCTGTGCTATATAATTCTAATTGTTCCATTTACGATTCATCCCCTTGCTTTCATTACACTAATCAAAACAAGACATTTAATTTACTAGTAATTCCACATACTGCAGTTTACAACAACTACAAACCATAAGAGCATCTTATAAACTGCATCTATTCGCAACCTCATGCGAGTGAGCTGTGTTAGATTTGACCTTCAAAATAAAATGTCTATACTTGAATTTTAAAAAAAACTGCACCCAGCTGCTCCTTCGTTACATTAATTACTGTTACTTATATACATATAGTCAGCTCTCTTCATTATTATTTAATGAAGCATTTCGCTTATCTTCTTCTAATAAATCCGCAATGCTTTCTTGGATTGAAACGGAAGTAGTGGGATCAGCCGGACGTGCGCCGTGCTGAGCGTACGAGTGTCTCTGCCTCGGTTTGTCGTCTTTGTTGGGAGCAAAAGTACGTTGAAGACTTTGCCTTAGAGTTAAAAAGTCGCAAAATTGAAAAAATTAATGAGCTTTATGATTCTGAGAGATAGGAGCATAGCTAGCAGGTAGATTGCCTGTTTGTGATTGCTGCCTATTTGCGAGGCATCTGAGACTTATTAAGTCAGGCATAGGTGCCTTGCTTTTGTTTTAGGGAGCATTATTATTAAGCTTGAGATTTAATTGAACAATTTGTCAACGAAACACATGCTCGTATTATTGTAGAGTTTAAAGAAGTCTGGTAAGTTAATTACAACCCTTGTGTGATTGCTATGAAACTTCCATTGCCAGAAAACTATTTGAAGAAGTCTTGTTATATAGAGCGCTTATAGTACACCGCACGTTAATTTATGTGCGGTGTCCGATCTAAATCACTGAAATACATTTTTTTTATTTTTTTTATTTTATTTTTAGACCCACTCTGAATTTTTTAGCTTATAGTGTACAGACACCGCACGTTAATTTATGTGCGGTGTCTGATCTAAATCACTGAAATACATTTTATTTATTTATTTTATTTTATTTTTAGACCCACTCTGAATTTTTTACGGTCCAGATTGGACGCCGCACAATAATTTTTCTATTAGGTGCGAGCAGGCTTTTCATGCATATATTTCACATATGATAATTTGATGTTAAGAAAAAAATGACATGCCTCGTTTTAATATAATAAAAGTAGGTTAAGTTTCAATTAAATAAGATTAATTTATAGATTTGTTTTTCAAAAATCAGAAATTTATTTTTATGTCTACAAAAGAAAACTCTGAATTATGTTGTTCCGTATCAAATGCTGAACTATGGATTGAAGAAAGGTTAAATTTATGCATTAACCTTGTTGAGTTTTAGAGCTCGGTCCGCCTTCCCGCTCCCGCTCCCGATCGCGAAAAATCGCGAGTACTCTCTGTCGCAAAACTGCTCCCACCAACTCCCGCTCATATCACAACATAACTTGGACATGATTTGGAATAGATATCCTATTAATGTTAAGTTGTTGGTAGGATTAATTTAACATATCTCAAACGGTTTAATTTTTTCGTTGATATATAGGCGTTTATAAGAACAAGGATGTTTGAAATTTATTTTGGATGCAGAACTTAAATAACTTAAAATATAAGCAGTAAAATGATTACAACCCTTTGTCAAAATACAATGCAAAAATGCTATTAATTACGTAATAGAAGAAAGAAGTACCTTGAAAAGAGGTGTAAAGTCGAGAATGTTGGGTTTCGGTGAAGCGAAGCACCCACATGAGACTGAGTGCCCGGCGCCGGGTTAGGGGCACTAAAACGCACACCTTGGCGATAGACAGACACTCATGTGCCGGCATATGAAAGCATAAGCACCCACTTTGGGCACCTAGACGCCCAATTCAAGTGTGTACCAATTTTTCTCCTGTAGGCGCGGCGCTTATGCACCAAGTCCAATGCATAAGCAGTCTTTTTTTACAATCTTTGCTCTAAGAAGCCAAACTTCAGCGATGTAAGGTCGACTTTCTATGTGAGAGTTCTTTAACAAAGTTTCTGTGAAGACTAGAAGTGTCACAGAGGAGGATTTCTTTGATCTTGAAGTGTGTTTCTTGTGTTGGATTGGAGAAGGAAGAGTTTAGACCATGGTCTTGTAAGTTTACTTGAGAGTAGAGAGAAAATTGAGTGTGTTCTATATAAAACCTATTATTTTCATAGTGAAAGTTTTCTGGTGGGATAACTCTGTGGTTTTTTTTTTAATTGTTTTTTTATTTTCAGCATTGAGTACTTGTGTCCTTTTCTAGTTTGTTGTGCTTCTGTTCATAAGTTTGTTCTGATTTTTCTTCGACTCTACGCGATCTTCGTTGAATGGTTTAGATTTCTAATTGAGTCTAAGCTCCGATAAATTTTGGGGAGGGAATTTTTCGGAGAGTTATGCTTTCTCCTAATAGAGAAAAAGAAATTGAATACTTGTGTTTGAAAATAACATATTAGTTGGAAATAGAATGATGGGCTGAATTAAAAATTGTCTATAGCCCCTTACCACATAGGCAAGACTTGTTTGAAAGAAAGCAGCGAAAAAAATGATTTTTAGAGGGTTGGGGTACAACAAGAAAGTAAGTGTTGAAGAATGCTTTATCCCCTCTTTTTCCAAGTAGCGTGTAGCCTGTGTCATAGCAAGGACAGAAAGGCGGTGCTCTTCCCTAGTTGGTGTAAGTTAAGACATTCGCCAAATTACAGGGATGGTGAATTAGCATTTTGCATATGCCCAAGTCTTCTTCGAACATGCCTCAGATATTCTCTCTTAGGCCACTTGTTTGAGACATTCTTTATGTCTCACCAAGTGATGGAACATTTATTGGTGACATGTAGAATCTCAAAATGATGGATTCAAACCCTTATTATGAAAAAATAAAATAAAATACAACAGGTACTAGGGTACCTAACAAAATAAAAATTTATTAACTACATTTAAAAAAACTATGCTTCGAAAGAGCAACTTCATGTAATTTCGTTTACACCACTATTTTTAAGAATTTAAGGACATTATATATTCAAGCAATTAAAAATCTTTCTTTAAAAAACTAGCAATTAAAACACAAATGCGCTTTTAGCCACAACTATTTTTCTTTATTCATAATTTAAAAAACCAATCAAACATATAAAATGACTGAAAATTATATTTAATCACACTACTTTTGAAACGATGGTCTATTATAAATAAATGCAATGCATAGCTTTGGCGATTTGGTGGGTGCAAGATCATATGGATAAACCAATAACAAATAACAGTAATATACAAATAAAAACGACAACGAAGCTATCGTTTGGTGGATTATCGAAGACCTTAGCCGCTTGCATGCCTCGACTATAATAAGCCATAACCCTCGCCAGCTATCTCCCCCTCCGGTTGAGCCGCCGCAGCAAGAGGCCAACCATAACACGCCGCCTCATGACCCTCATCCATGACTCCTCCCCACATGCTTCCGCACTTAACCCGCGGCGCCAATAATGCCATTTACTACACATTGCCACGTCCATTACTTTATCACCATAACAATCCAGCTTGCTCGATCCCCCTCTTTCCCGTCCCATTCCTCCCCTCCTAATTACCCCACACGTGTAAGCTGCATTCCCCTTCTCTCTCATCCATTATTTGATTCCGCGCTTTCTCTTGCCTCTCCTTGTCTCTGGTCCACTATATAAACTCAAATAATCCTCCATTCTCCTCACCTCACAATATAATGGCTGTTTCATTTCATCATTCGCTCACCTTCTCTCTCTTTATAACTTCCCAACTTCTCTTCGGGGCCTCCTTCGCTTCCCGTAAGCTCACTGCAGCGGACCAGCAAACGCAGCCTCTCACCATCACCTACCACCAGGGCGCACTCCTCTCCGGCCCTATTTCCGTCAACCTTCTCTGGTACGGTAAGTTCACCTCATCCCAGCGCGCCATCCTATCAGATTTCATCTCCTCCCTTTCCGCTGCTGCTGAGCCGAAGCCCTCCGTGTCCACTTGGTGGACGATGGCCGAGAAGTACTACACCCAGTCGAAATTGGCGCCACCTCGGCTCACCCTCGGTGAACAGATTCTCGACGAGAACCACTCCCTGGGTAAATCTCTCAAGAACTCCGATATAGCCGCCCTCGCGGCGAGAGGCCGTGCCCGGCGGGCTTTAAACGTCGTGCTCACGGCGGATGACGTGGCCGTGGAAGGATTCTGCATGAACCGTTGCGGGACCCATGGGTCGTCACCCCGATCTAAATCCGGCCGGTTCGCCTATATCTGGGTGGGTAACTCGGCGGTCCAATGTCCGGGCCAGTGTGCGTGGCCATTCCACAAACCAGTGTACGGCCCCCAGGCCCCACCTCTCGTCGCTCCTAACGGCGATATCGGGGTTGATGGAATGGTGATGAATCTGGCGAGCATGATCGCCGGCGCAGTCACGAATCCTTTCGGCGGTGGTTTCTTTATGGGGCCGAAGACGGCGCCGCTTGAGGCGGCGACGGCGTGCCCAGGAGTATATGGCAGGGGAGCGTACCCGGGCTACGCCGGCGAGCTCATGGTTGACTCTTCAACGGGCGGTAGCTATAACGCCAATGGGGCTAATGGGAGGAAATTTCTGCTTCCGGCTATCTTTGACGTCTCAACGGCTTCTTGTTCCACGTTGGTGTAATTTTGTTCTTAATTTGCTGTTCTCCATTGTAGATATTGAAGAAAAATCGCTTCCTTCGATTTGTTTTTTCATCAATTAAATGCTGATGCTGTTAGTGGCTATGAGTTGAGAAAAATTTACATAGCGAGCAGTACGTAATTCACTCCCGATAATTTTTCAATAACCCATAGGAAGGGTATTAAGGGGTTGTTACAAAGTTTATTTCAGTGTTATTTGAAGTCAACATCCTCACGGTTACTCTTTCACATCTGCTTTTTTCTGGTGTTAGGATATTCACTCCAAATAACGTCTGCAATAACCCCAATAACCTTCGCAAAAATTATTAAGAAGTTATTAGGAAGGGATTAGGCACTGAGAGCCTATGGATGAGAGGTGTTTAATGTGGTAGCTGGATAAAGATGAATGAAGGAGCAGACTTAATTCTTAAATTTTACGGTTTAGGATTAATATAATGCTTTATTTTTCTTAACTTATTTTAAATTATCAAGATATTCTGATAATTAGATCTGAAATAAAAGCTCAATAAGTTGGCTGTGCTCAATTTATGTATTAACTTAACTAGATGATCTTAAATAATTATTTAAGGAGATGATATTAAATAATTATTTTAATCTCATTTTTTTAATGAGGAATGCAATTAGCTCGTCGTGGTTGCGTTTAATAAGCCAAATAAAAATGTACCCAAGTTTAGTTCGCTGACAGCTTCAATAATAAAGTGATGTATAAATAGTAATAGACACGCATCATTCATGACTAAATTGGACTCCTTTGTTTAGCCGATAAGCTCAAGCTAAAAACGTAAATTAATAATTTTAGCTGAATTTAATTATTTCAAATTCAAATAAAACATTTTCCAAAATGGCCAAAGTATGATTTCTTTAAAACCTTTAGATTATTGTTTCTATTTTTGCAAAATATTAGTTGGTCTATTTCTGATGTTAATCAAACCTCTACTTGTAGGGTTCATTAGCGTCTACGAAAAATCCGTCTGCTTTATCCGCAAGACTTCAATGATTCCAAAGCAAGCACATTCATTGCACTGAGGTTTGATTAAATCGTTTGTAGGGAAGCCACTACAAAAGATAGCGTCCGGTCCCGATTTCCATATGCAGCTTCTCTGCAATATATTCAGAGCATCCAATGCCATTTTTAAGCGGATAGCCATTCAATGATAGGACGGGCTCGGTGTACTACGGAGATTCTAATCGGAAATCCATCCCTTTCAAACGGAGTGCTTATTCGCGGGTAGGGTCGGGCTCCAAGCGGAGTCGAGTGCAAGCTCGTCACGTGAAATTTTAGGACTCATCTTAGAAGGTAAAATAAATTAATTAAGACACTCGATCCGGCCCATCCAAAACCCGACCCCGCCTAAGAAGAGAAAAAAGTGACTTTTTGGCCATAATATAATACAGATACGTGTTATTCCGCCGGGTATTTAATAACGCGTTGTTTTTCAAAAGTATTGTGTCATACTTTAATTAAACCACATTATTTTCAGAATAATGTTGGATTAATTTTGGGACTACAATGTAATTAATAAATGTGTTGGGTCATCATTAAATAAGTCAAAATTATTGTGGTCTAATTTAGAATTAAGTTCATGACTTTGGGCACATTTGTCATGATATTATAGTGTGGATACCATAACATATAATAACCCGTTATTTATCAAAAATCTTGTGTTATACTTTAATTAAACCACATTATTTTTTAAATTATCATGTTATACTGTAAAATATACGCGCTATATTGAGAATACATGTGTTTTTACGAATTGTTATACCACATTATTGTTGTGTTATTGTTCAAAATTCAAGTGTTATACGAGTTTAAGTTATTATAACGAGTTCAAAATTCAGTTTTATCATGTTATATGACTTTATAACCTGAAAATTTCAAATTTTAAGTGTTATATCTTAAAATAGTTACTTATTAAAATATTCAAATATAAATACAATTCAAAATATAAAATAATCGTGTTATATTGCGATATATATTCGTTATATTGAAAATACGTGTTATAATTAATTATTGACACGTTATTTTAAATTTTATCGTGTTATATGATCTTATAACCTGAAAATTTCAAAATATAAGCATTATACTGTAAAATTTAAGTGTTATAACGAAATATTGTTAATGAAAATTTCAAAATCTTGTATTATACCGAATTATATGACTTTATAACCTGAAATTTTAAAAATATAAGTGTTATACAGTAAGTTTTTGTATTTTTCGGGATTTAATTCGGGTCGGATTCACGATAAACGTACCTATTAAATTTTCCGCGTTGATTGAGGTTGGGTCAAGTTTCTTTTTTAATTGTTATATGTTGCGGGACTCAATTCCACTTGTACTTCACTCATTGGATTCCGCAAGCAACTCACCTTGTGGAGTCTTGAGGCAATAAAAAATTCTTTCAAATGCGAGCTATGACTGTAGTGTTTGTGATAATTGTTATAATCTCCAAAAAATAAAATTTTGAAGTTATATTGTCACGATCGATAAAAAAAATTCATAAGGAGGAAAAGTGGGGTTTTCTTTTTTCTTTTCAGTTTATTTCGGTCATCTAAAAGTTCCATAAAGGAAAATTTACTTGCCACATGATACTTATGCATTTACAAGCTAATAACTAAAATTCAATGTTTATATTTTTGGCATTTTGATATGAAAATTTATGTAAGAAAGTATATATTTATCCTATATATAATAATTATATATTATGATATTAAGGATTTGAATGTTTTGCATTTAAATATGAAGTTTATGAACTTCAGGTGTTAGATATGTAAAGATTAAAGCTCTTAAAATATGGATCTGTGAGAATCAGAGTCTAAAAAGGATCGAAATACAATTCATATATAATAGAGCTCTTATGATACCATGTTTCACAACTTGAAAAGTGATTGGGGCAGCTACAGTTATTAAGAAGTAATTGTGAAATTGTTAAAAAATAATTTAATTTTTAAAAAGCTGCCATAGCTACTACAATATATTATTTTTTTGAAAAAATTAGACCACAGTTAGAAAGTTGTCACCGCACTTCGTCAGAACCGATGGTAAAACATAGATTTCAGCGACAGCTTTTTAAAAATGCTGTCAAAAAGGCAATTTATCCAAACAGACAAAAACTATGGTGCGAATAGCATCACCGTCAAACTGTCACCCTTAAATAGATTCTTAATCTCACACAAAAGAAAAAAAAAAAAAAAAAAAAAAAAAAAACTCTTGAAGTATCTAAACAAAATATAATTGCCTCAATAAATCCAACTTTCCCTTCAAATTCGATGACAACTCTAACAAATAGCAAAAACATAGAATCAAATCAAAACTTTTTATTCTTGAATGTGTGGCATATTAAATAGAAATTAAATGAAGAATTCCGATGTCATGTTCGAGCAAGCCTTTTCATCAACACAAAAATAGGTTTAAGTTAAACGAGGTTTATTTCGAGGTGTTAAATAAATTTTTGACTTTTAAAAATACATAATCAAATCAGGGATGGATTTAGGAGGGGCATGTAGGTGCAATCGTCCTCTCCCTCGCCCACGACATACGCACGAGCGCTATCTAAGTACGTCATACACACATAATTCTGCGTCGTTTGACCTCCAATAAACTCTCAATAACCTACCACTATATTCTGCGGTTCGGTGCTCATCTTTTTTTCGGTCATCCAAGGATTTTGTGAGATTATTGGGGTTTTAACCCAATAACAGAGAGATAATTCTCCAATACCCCCGAATAGCCGTCACACGCACGCAATTCTGCATGCATCTGACGTACGTAAATATTTTTCCATACGTAACACACATCCCCCGAATTCTAAAATCTTAGGAATTTATATCCTTCATTTATTTGTATTTTATTTAAATGTAATTTTCATTAAAATATATAATTTGTGCTCTTTAAAAAGTTAAAAAATTAAATTTATTTTATGTGAATTTGATTTAATTTATTTTTCTAAAGTAATTTTAGCAGTAAAACTTCAGTAATTTTTTTACCGATCAAAATCAGTAAAATTTATTTTAAAATTATAAATTAGATTGAAGGCTTAGAAAGCTGGCAAGTGGTTGGAAATAGGGCTGTAAGTGAGTCAGGCCAAATCGTGAGTCGCCTCGAGCTCGGCTCGATAAGTGGCTCGTGAATAGAGCTCGATGATTAACAAGTCAAGCTCAAGCTAGCCCTGACTTGACTCGTTAGCTCTTGAGCCTGCTCGTTTAAGAAAATATTAATAGTTAACTCTTGAGCCTGCTCTTTTAAGAAAATATTAATATAAAATATGATCAAAATATATTAAATTTGATGCTTTTTCCTTAAAGGATTAAAAATATTTAAAATATAATAATTTGTATTTTATGTTATGTGATTTCTTATTATATCTTTTCAAATTGCTAATTATATTAGTTATTTTATTATAACACTGTCTTAATTTAATATTATTTTTTTTCTCTTTTATACTAACCAAGCTGGCCCGAACTCGTAAACTTTAGCTTGAGCTCGAGCTCAAACTCGATAAAACTAATCAAGCTCAAGCTCAAGCTAAGGGTGGCTCGAGCTGACACGACTCGTTCACATCCCTAGTTGGAAATGGAGGAACTACATGGAAAAATAACAGTAACTGTTGTATTGGGGGCAGATACAACATGGAAGGTCAACGTGGATCGACAGGGAGCGATGGGGGGAATGATAAATCACTACATAGAGAGTGACAACCTTCGAAGGGAGAAAACTTAAATTGAAGGTTGTCTTAAACTTACGCCAAAAATTATTCATACCACATTATCTAGCCAAAATCAAAATTGTGGTCTACAACTTCTCTGCTGTTGGAGGCAACCTAAACACTAAGGATGTGATTCTTTACACACTTAACAAACTCCTAACGCAATTTCAATCATTCAAAGCAGCAATACTGACTCAATTGCTACCGATGAACCGAGACAATTTCTACTCACTATTGTGTAAGGCTAGCCACTGAAAAGATCAATCAATTGAATGACACCTCAAGGAAAAACCCATTACCAACCTACATTTAGCCCTTACAACTACACACAATTGCAACTAGAATGCATCTACTGTTCGAGGCAGGAATCAACACTTCAATCAGCGAATGAAAGTTGTAAGATCTCAATCCAGACCCCCTATCATCTGTCAAATTTGTCATAAGACAGTTCACTCAGCTGGTAGCCCATTGGCACTGTCCAAACCTTAAATATGTACCATTCAACCTCGCCTTATAAGCTTCTACCACACCTTGGCTCCTTGATATTGGTGCAACAACACACTTAGCATCTGCTTTCAACCATCTTCAAAAAGACATGCCAACCACTAGAGCTACAAAAATACTAGTTGGAAATGGACAATTTATTGGCATTCTTCATATGCCTGAGTATAAGCTTAAACTCTCCAACATTTGGCATTCACCCTCCTTAACTAATAATCTTCTCTCTGTACATAAATTAACTGTTAATAATAACCTTTTTATTATCTTTAATTTTGTTGGTTTCAATATTTTTTATCCTCAGACAAATCAGACAATACTTTGGGGCAATAACTTGAAAGAGTTGTACAACAGCTTGAAAGAGTTGTACTCAATTCATACCATAGCTCCCACTTCTCACTTGGAAGTACCTCATAAAGCCCTTGCTACAATAATCAAAGATCCAATCATCTAGCACAAGTGCTCAGGTCACCCTCACATGGAAATTCTTCATCGCAGCACCAAGAAAAATCCATCTTTAGCAATTTCATTAAATTCATCATCATGTGAAAGTCATAATTGTAACAAAGCTCACAAAATACATTTGCAACTTATTCACTCCATTGTATGGGCACCCTCCCCAATTTTCTCTAATCAAGAATATAGATATTATGTAGTCTTTATTGGCAATTATACCAAATTTTGTTGGTTATTTCCAATGCGTCATAAATCTGAAACAACCCAAAAATGCATACTCTTCATAAAGATGATCAAAACTTAGTTTTAATCAACTATCAGAATACTTCTATCAGACGACTGTGGGGAATACAATAATGGCACTCTTCACTCTTTCTTATCTCAAAAAGGATTTCTCCACCAATTCTCTTGCCCGCATACACCGAAACAAAACAGTGTCGTTCATCGCAAGCATCATCACCTAATTGAAACCACCAAAGCACTTCTCCATGATGCCTCTGTTCTATTTAGTTTTTGGGTTGATGCACTCCATATAACACTCTATCTAATTAACTACATGCCTCAAAGAACTACAGATTTCTCCCCTATGAAAAATTGTACAAACAACCTCCAACCTACTCCCATCTAAGAGTATTCGATTGCTGTTGCTACCCATGACTCAAGCATATGACACTTCAGCAGTTAGCACCTCACTCTACTCCATGTGTATTACTTGGCTATTCTCCCACACACAAAGGATTAAAATGGTCGCCTCATTAATGGTACACCATCATCTCTACATTCTTCATCAAACGAGGCTTTCATATTAGTAAATATGATCCATCGTTGTTGCTCTCCTCGACAACCACACACAGACTCTTTGTCCTAATTTATGTAGATGACATGGTCATCACAAATGATAACACTACTGCTATTTTAAGCTTCATGCAACAGCTCCAATCCACCTTCCAAAGCAAGTATCCAAAGAAAGAATCTAAATTCTTAGACATTATTGTGAATCACACGAAAGAATTTTTGTTTGTCTCAACATCAATATCTCCATTGCATTCTACAAGACATAGCAATGCTTGACTCCAAAACCTGCTGCAGCTCTTCTTCACACAAGAAAGTATGAAATTGCTGCTCATAATGAACCCTATGACAATCCAATTGAATACAGGTAAATAAATGACGCCCTTCAATACCTTACAATCATAAAACCAAATATTGCATTTGCCATCAATTATCTTTGCCAACGTATCATGAACGGCTGGTCTCTCACTATCACATTCTCAAGAGCTTATTACGCTTCTTAAAAGGCTCAATTGGATTCACACTCAAAATTTCACGTTCCCCTCCCACACTCCAAACTTACTCCGATGTTGATTGGGCTGACAATTCATCAGACCAAAATTTCGTAACTGTTTTTTGTACCTTATTGGGTGAAACAATAATCTCGTAGACATTTAAGAAACAATTCACAATCGCTCACTCCTCCACCAAGCTACCAGGTCTTGGCTGCTGCTACTACAAACCTTATTCAGCTTTGTTGTTTACTTGATGAAATCGACATTCAACTGGAACAACTAGCACCTCTCTTATGTGACAACATGTCGGCTATGGCTATTGCCAACAACCCGATTTACATGCTTGTATGAAGCATATCATAACCGATTATAACTTCATTTGTGAACACATCCAGTCAGGTCATCTTCAACTATATTATATACATATCTAGGATCAACAACATATAACTTCACCAAATCACTGCTTAAACAATGTTTCCAACACCTTCACTCCAAGCTTCAGTTCATCAGTGAGACCCGTTAGCTTGCATGGTGTTGTAATATGAGCATCATTTATTCGGTTATATGGGTAATTCTTCTTATTGCCTTTGATCGGTAGGACCACCACCTTCTCTCATCATTACAAGTATATGGGTATAGTATCATAGCAAACTAATGCAGAGAATATTGCCTCTAGTTCTTACCTATATATAATGTCCATCCCTACATACATTTTGGCTTTTCACCTAATATGAAGTAAAGTTGTGTTATTATTTCCCATTCAATAATCATGTATCTCCTTCTATCTTCCATTGCTATTAATTATGATCACTAACCAATCTTTTTATGATTTCCTTAATTCAATATGACATATTAGTTGCAGAACTTGAGATTTAACCTTTTTTTTTTTGCACAAAACATGAAATAATATAATGTTGAAACTTCTATGTATTTAAATATGCAATAAATTAATGAGAATTGTTGCAAGTAAATTATGAAAAATAAAAATAATAGATATATGATTTGTAGGATTAATAAAGCAAGGCTAGAGGTAAGCTTCATATGCCTCAAGTTGCTCGAGAATCTAGAGTGAGGAGTATGAACAAATTTTCTAATTTGCTATATATATATATACTGTTTGCATCTTCTCTTTTAAAAAATTAGGCTTTATTCTCATTTTTAATAAAAAAAATACAGTCGGATAATCGCTCTGCATGCACCTGTCCGATACCAGACAAAAATCACTTCAGCTATCCACGACCCCACCGGAAAACGTGAAAAAAGGGCGGCGCCGCCATGTCCATGACGTCGGCAGTTACGTGCAACCGCTGCCGGCAAGCTACCCTATCACTATTAACCTTCATCGATCGAACGGTTCGCTGTCCATCCTCAGCTCAGTCCGGCAATGGGTTGGAGAGGGATTCTAGGATTCGAGTATGGAATCATCCAGGGCCCTCTTGGCCCCGACATTTCGGGCCCCGAACTCGTTTCTTCCGTAGCCAACGCTGGCGCCATTGGTACTCTTCGAGTTCCCGACTGGGTAACACTAAAAACTTTCTTTCTCTGGTATTTTAGTTTGAAAAGTGTCTGAATGATGGATCCCTTCTTGAATGAAAGGCAGTGAACCAATACGATTTCTTTTGAATTGATCAGTAGCCGTATGCTTCTTGGTCTGATTTTTGTCTTTCTTCTCTGAATTTGATTTCGTGATTGTTTTTTTAGATTGATTTACATTTGCCGTGATTGCCTTTGGTGATTCATAAATTATCTGCTGATTTCATTTGCATACGCCTGATATTTTAAACCTCTACTGCAGGAGGCGCCCGATTATGTTAGGGATCTGATTCGTAAAACAAGAACATTGACAGACAGACCATTTGGAATAGGTGTCGTTCTGGCATTCCCCCACATGGAAAATATCAAGGTTATATTAGAGGAGAAGGTTGCCGTGTTGGTGGTGTCTTGGGGTGAGTACCCTAGGGAACTTGTTTCTGAGGCTCATAATGCAGGGGTCAAGGTCATTCACCAAGTGAGTGTTTTTTTTTTTTGAAGAATCTATTTCTATCATTTTAACTCTGGAGCAGTTCGTTTTTATATTGGTATCTGTCACCAATTTGCTGGGCTCAGACTAAGCATAGATTAAAAATAATGATCTCTCTAACAATAGGTGGAATAAATCATCATTGGATGTCTTACGGTCTAGAGTTTTTAATTTGGATATGCAAAAATTCACATAGCATTGATGCAAATATGCAAAATTTATAAGACACGAACTCTAAATCTTGTATAATTATTTGCAATCTGCTTGCAAATAAAAAATATGGGAAATATAAAAGAAAAACTCAATGGCCTGCTTATTTTATTAGTAAGAATGACTAGAAATTTAGTTCTAGGTAAGCCATAAAATACTTTAAAATTCATGCACTTGTCGGAAATCAAAATGTATTTAATTTTATTAAAATTAATTACACTCTTTAACTAATAAATATAGAGGAATGTAGTAGAAGAAGGAAAACAGTTCAACAAGAACAACAAAACAACAACAACAGAAAAAAAAAGAATCCTCACTTGTACAAGTTGATAACTTTGTCATGAAGTTCAAGTCTATAATTTTATCTTGGGATTGAATCTTAGAAGTAGGAATAACACGTTTAATAAGTTATTTTTTCTCAAATAATACCTGTTTTTTCAACTTTCCTTAGATCCTATTTGTAATTATAAAAACTGATATAAAATTTCCCTTAAATAACCCGAATGAAGAACCCTAGGTATACAAATGGCTACAAAAAAATAGAAAACCTTTAAAAATAGAGGAGGACGCTTCACATCATATCCATAACATAATGATTAAAATATAATAATTGACATATGCTTGCCTTGATAACATCGATTGATAAAAGCAAGCAAGTGGAATGCTAAGATTATGATAATCACATGTTTCAATGATTGAGTTTGACGAAGGAAAAAAAATTCCAAAAAGAAAGTGTAAATCATATCTAATAAATAAATATATGGTATAATTAGTAATCAACCAAAACCAAATACACAAATTTACCAGTTTCTGCATAATAATTATGCCTAGATGCTGTTAATACATTGTCAGCTGAAGCTCACGTGATGTCATTGGTTCTCGCAGCATAAGAATGGAAAGGGATTTATCTGTTAGAACTCGAGCTAAAAAATGGGTGCTGACTTGTGAAAATTTCCATCCCATCACACGACATGTATAACCGTTGTCAAGAACATGGTAATATATAGCAACTTTGTTTGCAGTTTGCTCTGTTAGATTTCAAAATATTTAACAGATGTTTTTGAACCAAAACTGATTATAATATCAACCTTAAACCTCTTTTGATAAATTTGAATCAGTTCAAATACAAATTTTTGTATGCATTTTATAGATAAATCAGATGATGATATATGAAATCATAATATATTATGATAGTTTAAAGGAAACAATAACTAGTAATATTATAAGAGGCCAATCATATAGCATGAATTAATATAAACAAGGAGCAAAGTTAATCAATAAGAATACATTGTCCATTTGATATAAAATTGGATTCTACAATGAGAATATAATCATGTAAGCTTCAAATTATGTTTGAGTGAAAGACTCTTACTTGCCATTGAATTATTATGCCACCTAACATGAAGCCAAGCCCTCAAAATTCACTTCACTTGGCTCCATCAATATTAAGGGCTCTTGGCTTCAATCTAAGATAAAAAATGACAATTAATGGAATTAAGGCCCCGTTTGTTTGGGCTTTTGAAACCAGTTTTTGCTAAAAATGCCGTTTTATAGGTGTTTTTTTCGCTTGTTTTTCGTCTCGTGATCGCGACCACGTTTCGATTTACTGTATATTCATGACCGCAGTCCGCGGGTGCGTTTCATGGTTCACAAATAAACAATTATGCGAATACCCTCGATTCTTTGCCTCACTCCATTGTGCCCGAGCCACTCGAGGAGGCCTGCCCGCTAGCCTTGCCTCACTTCGACGATTACCGTCTCCGTTTCGCCGCAGATATGATCATTGCAAAAGTGAACATACTTGAAAGTGGGAATCGCAAGTCCCCTTTTCTATATTCTTCTACTAAACCCTTTTTCTTCTCCTACAATTTTTTGCTATTACTTTTCTCCTACATTCTTCCTGAAATAAATACTTTTTGGTTGAGGGGAAAGATATTACTGTTCTATTTCACCGTTGAAGTTGAGATGATGGAAAAAATTAGTTTTTCTTTACAAGGAGTTTGGGCATATGCAGAAGGTTCCTCTACAAATTTTGCTTATTTATGGAATAAAAGCAAGTTAATTTGATTTTTTAGGAAGATTTGTACACATACCAATCAATTCGAACGTGTTTACATCCATAACACAAAAAACTTCTGTTGTTTTGAATGGAGACCCTACCCATACTAGAATTGGTTTATTTCTCTGTTTAAAGGTCGATGATGTTATTTTCCTGTGGTATGAAAGATTTGGGTGGTATAATGGTTTTTTTGGAAAAAAAAAGAGAGTTTGGATAAGAGAGTTTGGATGTTAGATACGCCAACCAAAGGGAATTGGCTTGCACGCATGTAAATACCCCTTGATTTTTGGATAAATTGGTAGAACAGATGATGTAAACATTTTTCTGCTCGATTTGTATGGTATGATTGTGGGCATCTCTTTTATTTTAGTTGTATGCGAGAGGATTTTGTATATACAAGCTTCAGCCATTGCTATTTTATTTGAAGTGAGTTTGTGGGGAATTGGCGTTTAAAATACACAATTCCTTTAAATATATATAACCCTTTCGCTTCTCCTAAAGTTCCATATTTACGCGGTTAAATAGTTTGGTGCGACAAAGCTATGTATAAAAGGTGGATTTCACCTAAAGTCACTGGCGGTGTTCCTTAAATTAGAGTCTTGTCATCTCCTTTCACTTTAATGCTTCACACTTGCAATATCCACTAGTTGTCTTTGGGAATTTATGTTGCATATGTGAATTGATAGGACTTGCGTGGTATGTATGTAGATATGTGAATTTATATTGCATATTGATGAAAGAAGTAATGTTTTTGTGTCTTAAGGTTTTATGGTCAATATCTTCCAATCTTTTATGATCAATATAACATTTTAAATCATATCTTAAGGTGGTAGATACAATAAAAAATGGGTGATACGTGAGATAGCACATGATCAACTATATGAGAGAAAGAAATAAAAATGATTTTTTGTGACATTTTCTTGTGAGAGATTGAGTTAGGAAATAGACCTACAACACGTTTCAACAAAGAAAATTGATAAAACATCACGAAAAAATTTCAAGAGAGAACGATGACATTGTATGACAAAACTCAATTGAAGAACAAATGAGATCAATTAAAAAAAGATTAAAAAAGTTAGAAAGAACTCGAAAGAGGATCCACTGGACTTGGTTGGGATCTAGTTAAAAACACCATAGATGCATCTGCAGAATGGTGGACGGAGAAGCTACGGGTAAATTTAAAATTTTATTATATGCAATTGTTCAGTTAAGTTACATGAGAAGTATTATCAATGATTTTTACATTCGTTTTTGTTAACGACAGGCTGTGCCAAATGCTAAAAAATTCAAATTTGGTGGAGTCGAGTCTTAATTAGAGAAGAATTTTGATCTAATGTTCAATGAAGTTGTTGTGACTGGTAGACATTCCTGGACTCCTCAAGACTCTCATGAACCTAGAGAGAGTCAAAATGAACCTGATTCAAAGAGCATCACATGAGATAAATGAACACAATGAATCTAGTCATGCAAGGACTACCCTCTTTAAAAGCAAGGGCAGTTCGTACAAAGAAAATTGGTCCTCATTTTCTTAGGAGTCAAATATCGAAATCAGTTATCAATTACACAAACTTATCATCTGAAGCTAACACCATAAAACCTTCTTCATCCATTCCTAATGTGATAAAGATCTTTAGAGCAAACTGCAGAAGTTTATGAAGATGTGCAATTTTATCTTAATTCAATGAAACTTCTTGAAGATCCAGTGAAGAGAGAATTTTTCATATCTATGGCCTTGAGAGGAGAGTTGATTACCTGCCATTCTTTTATAAAAAATCACGACAACTAATCCCTATTATTTAAATGTTTTCCCTATGGCATATGCTTAATCTTTTTTGTATTTGTAGATTGTCTACTCTCGTGACTATTGTATTATCAATTTGAGATTGTGTTTGTGTGAACCTTCTTTGTTTTATGATCAGACAATTAATACTTGCGTTAGTGGTGCTTTCTATTGTGATGATATCAATTGTATTGTGTTGTGGTTTTGTACTTTTGCTTACAATAATAAGTTCTCCTCTAGATATGTTTTACTGAATTTTTTTTTTTGTTGTTATAAAACGACATCGATAGTGATTGCAAATATCCGAATTTTTTTTTGCAGTAATGGATGCTACAAATAGAGAACACAAAAAAACGTTGCATACAGATTATTGCAACAACTATCTGCCTGCTGTTTGAAAAATATGACTCAATACTCCGTGCATGACCTCAAATTTTACTGGGGACAAATGGATAGGTGAGATGTTAAAGGGTCATCCTACGAGATTCCATAACATGTTTTGCATGAATCAACTAGTCTTCACTGATCTTTTGAGTGAGCTCCGAAGTACTAACTGTCTCAATGACTCACAAGGACGACTTCACAGGAGATATTAACAATAACATATGTATCCCGTCGCATAACTAGTTCATAAGAGTAGGTTGTGAAAGATTTCAACACTCATATGAAACTATCAGTAGATACTTCACAATTAGTTTTAATTCTTTGATACACATGTCTTCCAATATCATCAAACCTTAAGATCCAACTTTCCAAACTATTCCAATACAAATATCATGCGATCATCGGTATATGTCATACTTTAAGGTGTGTTTCGTGAATACTTATCTTACAGAAACATGCAAATAGTGGAATATAAGCTAATATAGATGTGATGCAAGATTGCATTTATGTCATTGATGAAACACATGTTGATGCACGTGTGTCAAATGCTGATAAGATTGCGTACATTGGACAGTGTGATTCACCAACGCAAAATAAAATGACACATGTAACTTCAACATGTGCTTCACTTTCGCCATGACTAGATGGGAGGGAAGCGCTCATGATAGTCGGATCTTTAAATTTGCCACCCGATCTCGTGTGCACACATTTCCACTTCCATCAAAACCAGTCTCATAATTAAAATTTTGCACTTCAAATGGCCACTGTTATGATTGTTGTTATAGTTCCTTTAGTACTTACCTGCTATTGCTAACAATAATTT
Organism: Phalaenopsis equestris; assembly: GCF_001263595.1. Taxonomy (NCBI): domain Eukaryota; kingdom Viridiplantae; phylum Streptophyta; class Magnoliopsida; order Asparagales; family Orchidaceae; genus Phalaenopsis; species Phalaenopsis equestris. Next base: position 67,168 of record NW_018164578.1, read on the forward strand.
TTTGATATCTCCGGTATATTTCAACAACTAGTGGTGATATGGATGGCTTCAATATAAATGAAAATTTTTTAGTTGATGGCAACACCCTTAACTGATATTAATTTTTTGGAAAATGTTTTACTTCGATTCCTCGATTCATTTTACGATTACTGAAATTAGTAAGTACCAAATCTGCTTTAATCCAATATTGCTGCTATACTCGAGTGCCGCTGTTATACTCAAGCGGTGTCATTTAATTTTCTGCTTCAATTTCTGGTTTCAAGTAAAGTCATTGGTTTTATGAAGCTGCTAACAGCTGCTTTTAGAATGCTTTTATATGTCACAGTTGATTTATGAAAAAAAAAAACATTGGTTTATGAAATAGGTATTGATTTATGAAAAAGATATGGATTTTTAAGAAAGATTGGCAATGCTTTAGAACTAATTTCCTTGCTGTTATCGATTTTCAATTGATTGCTTTAGATTTCTACTTATCTTGTTATTTCGAATTTGAGGCCACTGTTTTGTTTGGAAATTTTGGGCTCTTTATGCAAATGGCTTCATTGTTATTTCAGATTTACTGATATATTATGATTTCTGCTGCTCTTTCTCTTTTTGCCGAGTTGTCGGTTGAGCTATGACATTCTCCAGCTATTGCATTAAAAGTCAACCGTACTTGTAAATATTTTTCATGCTCTAATATTTACAACATTTGGAAGGACTTTTAATGCCTATTTCATCAAATATGTACTGTGCTTATTGTTATTTTGATATTATTATGCGTTTATGTGTCAAAAACTAATTGGTTTTGGCGGCTTGTGCCTTTTTTGTGGTTTGGTATGTGTCTCTTTCTTCATGTGGTCGGTTTTAAAAGGGTTGTGATGAGTGCCTGAAGGATTCTTTCAGATGGCCTCTCTTAAGTGCTTCTGGCAACAAAGAGCCCCTACACTATGGGTCTATTGTTTTTTTCTAATGAAATATTATTCATCTCCTTGTGGTTTTCAAACAAACCAACTGCTTTTGAAATATCAGCTTCTGAACAACAACTTTTTAACGAGAACTTCTTAGATCAATTTTTCTAGTCTCATAGTAATTAAAAGCTTTAATTGATAATAATGTGTTGATGTTCTATTTGTTAGTTTCTAAAAGTTCCAAAATTTAATAAATTTATCAAAAAAATAAAGGAAGATTTACATCCATACCACTTAATTTCTATGTTTTTACATAGCTAACATCTAAATTTCAATTTTTACATGTATGCCACCTTACCTATGCATAGAAAGATGTATTTCACTTTTTCAAAGATAAAATTGTGGTATTTTTGATTTGACATGAATGATTTGGGTGCTAATGTAAAAATTGAAGTTTAGGTGTTAGACATGTAAGTACATAGGAATTGCATGGTACGTATATAAATGTCCCAAAATTAAAATATTATTTATAGTGAGTGTTGTTTAGGATGTTAACCTTTTTCCTTTTTGTATGTGTGTGTCTCAAAACTTCTATAAATGTTACCGGTAGTCTCTCTTTGTTTTTTATTATTTCAATATCAATTTTATATGTTTGTTTTATGGGTACATATTTTTGACTTTCTTATTTTTAATAAATGGTACTCCCTTTATTCCTCTATTATGATAATTTCTTAGTTTTTTCTCTTTTTCCACATTCATCTTAACATTCTCATTTTTATCATTCCTCCAGTTTCCAGTAAGTTATTTTTTTTGTTGCCCAATACTTAGATTCAACTTGATCAAAGTCTATAGATATCTAATTAATTTAGTACTTTCATGTATCTTCATTTCTTTTTTCTCATGCCTATAATATTATATAAATCTCGAGGTGTAATCAAGCCAAGCTGACCCAAATATGTTCTGGATTGGATTTGACTTAGATGTTATAAGGTGTTCATGTTTGTTTAGAGCTCAAGCTATGTTCTTACTGTTGACCTCATGTTTGGTCACATACGACTTGCACAGACATCACCCCTTGGTCCGGCCCAGCAAAATTGTTCAAAAAAGTAGTCTGCCCTTTTTTTTTTGTCCTGGCATGGTCATGCCGAGATACTTTGGGGTATGGTCACGCCAGCCCTGGGGTGACCACACCCAGAGGTTCCTCGACGTGGTCGCGACCAGGCAAACCGTCTTCACATGTCAGCGATTCGTGAACTTTGTTCGCGGATCAGGCCACGAATCGTCACACCGTTTCGCCGGTGGCGATCCGTGGCTCACTAGTTGTTCGATGGATCTCTTCCGTCAACCCGCCACCCAATCAAATGACTCAAGAGTGCTCAGCTACTGCCTTCGGAGCCTATAAATAGGCATCCTGCTAAAGGGGGAAGACACTCTCAATCACTCAAACTCTCTGGCATTTACTCCGAACAGAGAAAGAAGAAGGGAAGCAAATTCTCCGGCAAGCCTCCTTCTCCTCTAGTCAAGCCTCCTCCAGTAAGTCTCCTGCTTAATTTTTTTTAATTGACCGTTTATTTGTTTATTAAATTCCAAGTTAGCTTTAGGATATGTTAATAAACTCATTAGCCTTGAATAATGCTTGGGTTTGGGTTTGACTCAGGTCGACCTGAACCCAACCTAACGCTAACTCACTTAGTTAAACCTAAACCTAACCTAAACCAAACCCTAGACCCAACCCAATCCAGGTTTAACCTTAACTCACATAGTCAAACTTAAATCTAACCCAAACCCTAGACCTAACCCAACCAGGTCTAACCCAAATCTTATCCTAAATCTACCTAAACCCTATACCTGGGCCAACCCAAGTCTAGCCCAAATCCTAACCTAAACCCTAGACCTGGCCCAATCTTGGTCTAACCCAAATCATAACCTAACCTAATCTTAACTTAATCCAGGTTTAACCCTAATTAGACATAAACCTAACCTAACTTAACCCGCGTCAAACCTTTACTTAATCTAGGTATAACTCTAATCAGACCTAAACCCAACCCAGCTTAACCCGGGTCAAACCCAAACTAAACATAAGATGATTCGTGTTAACCCAGCTTAACTTTGGTCAAACCCAAACTAAACATAACCCAACTCGAGTCAACCCCGCTTAACTCGGGTTAAACCCAACTCAAACCTAAGCCAACCCGGGTCAACCCAATTTAACTCGGGTTAACCCAGCTTAACTCGTGTCAAACCAATCAAACTTAAGTTAACCTGGGTCAACCCAGCTTAATCCAACTCAACCCAAGTTGACCTAGTTTAACCCGAGTCAATCTGAATCAAACTCAACTTAATTCGAGGCAACTTAAGTCCAACCTAGACGCAAATTAGCTAACCCATATTATACGTTAGCTCAATTTTGAGCTAGCAGAAGTTGGAAAATCAACGTACCTCAGCCTGACCTTGACCCAAGTCTAATTAAAGGCTAAAAATACATGTTATCTCATATGTTATTTCATGTTCCACATGTTATCATATATTTTAAATGTTATTTCATGTTATCCCACATGTTATTCCAAGTTAAAAAAAAAACATTAAAAAAAAATAATAAGGATAGTTTTCTCCGCAAACCTCAGAAAGAAACCAAATCTCAAAAAAAAAATTCTGATTTCTTAGTGTAACTGACAAAACCTAGTAATCAAATGAGACATTGATGCAATATTAAATTCAAAGAAATATCTAAAAAACACCAAGATAAAGAACGAGAACAAAATCTAGGTAGATCCGACACGAACTTTAGGCTAGCTAACCTATACACCAAACCAAGGGCCACACACTGACCCCAGGTTAGTCTGAGTATAGAAGACTTGGTTACTTTATGTACGTAGTTAGTGCTAAGGATTCGGACATGCAAAACAAAAAACCTACCCCCTGAGACTAGAGGGAATACCTTAGAATGAAATAACTCATGATTGTCTACGAAGTCATTTCAAATTGCCACGAAAATACGAATCCTCCATGCTCCGACATTTAAGGGAGATTCCTGGTTATGAGGCTGGTCATAATCGACAGATATTAATGTTCTCGGGATGAAGGAAAGCCATTGGCATATTGACTGGGGATATTATTCCCGAAGTCTATGTTCGTTCACCTATAGAATTTCTTATAGAGTTTAAGGTTTCATTTTACATCTAGAAATCTATTCATACCTGACTCTATCATTAACTTAGGGTTTTCGATCACCTTCGTCAGTCAAATCAAGTATTTTTATATCATCATTTGACTTCAAATTGACTTCAAAACTCAATTCAAATCTAGTTCAAATTCTGTTCAAATTTATTTCAAATTCAATTCAAATCAAACTCAGTTCAAACTCATTGTCACCCCTTTCCCAAGGCCATTCGGACATTACTTTGGGTATAGATTCTCTCCATTGGGTGATCAAATCCCTATATCTCGAGCCTTTGACATGTTATCGAATTTTAAGTCACATTCTTTGAAGCTTAATTTTTCCAATTTGGACCCTCAAACTATGAAAACCCGATCTTTGGCAATTCAAATTATCATATTAATCGAGAGGCTTTTTTAGGGCTTACGGTTTTAAATATGTAATTAACTACATGGGTTTGTCCTTGTAGGAACGAGACATCGGAATCAAAATAAACCTTATCTTACACCTATAAGGTAAGAGAAGATTCTTGGTTTCGTAGACCCAAAGATTTCTCTTATTCAATGACTGAATTCATTTTAAGGTAATGTCTCTATCTTTCGAGATAGTACGTTATTCTTCTAATGTCATATTCGATCTTTTAGATAGAAATCATTTAGATCTAAATCTTTCGAGAACTACATTCATACTTGATTTGTTTAAAATTTTCAATATTCTTTCTCGGATTGGCTAAATTAATTGAATGAGTACTTCAACAAGCTAATAAACAAGCGAAATTTTCAAATAAAGTACTTGACATTTCATATTAAGTTATTAAATAATAATTTTATAAATCCATCCACAATATAAAATATCAAAAAATAATAATGAGTGCTAACGTGAACTGGCAATTACATTGCAACTTTTTACTAGATTTTATGTGGTATTATCTTTATTCTAGTCTTTTTTATCATTCTTTCTCACCTCTATGCTTTGTGAACTATAGTATTTCCCCCAAATTTATTGACGATCTTTCAGTTATTTTTTTTATACTGGTCTAGTTATATCCTTTTTTCTTCTTTTATGTTCATGTATATAGCTTCTTTTTTGCAAATTTATTTTCTTGTTGTAATGAAGTCACGTGCTTTTTCTTTCTAAAGGCCATCTGATTAGCCATGCACAATTTCATAAAGTACATGTATATTTTTTCTCATTTTCTACTGATAATCATTTGATCAACTATCTAGCTCTGGAGATTTGTTTACAGAGTTTTTAATTTCGAAGCCACTTAATTTATTGGCATAAACTTTGCAATTCTCTTTAGAAAGTCTGGTAACTTTCCCTTTTCTCTTTGTTTATCCAGGTTGGCTGTGTAGAGGATGCACGCAAAGCTATTGATGCTGGTGTAGATGCCGTTATTGTTCAAAGTCGTGACGCAGGGGGACATGTTCTTGGCCAGGTATTATACCCGGTTAATATGAAAAAAATAATTTGCAATATAAGGTGTTTAATTAGAATCTAATTATATATTTATTTGAAGGACTAACTGGATATCTTAATAATAATTACGATCCTAGCTTAATTATTTGGCTGTAAGAGAGTTGCATTCTTCCAACAATTTGCATTTCAATTTGTATGTCTCTCTGTATAGTAATCATTGAATTCTAGTTTAATTTTTTGAAGAAATTTTAACCGAATTACTCTGACTGCTCCTTTTGGTTACCAACTATTAACAATAATTTTACCTTCCCATCTTGTTATTGTTTTTCTTTTCCTTCAGTTTATAGCCGCTTCATTTTCTAAATCAATTTTTTTGAACCATTATTTACTCTCTTACTATGTGTAATAGACCTGTTGAAGTGGATCATTTATAATCCAAATTCAATAACTGGTTTAGGGAACCTTCTGCAATTGTTTTCCACTAACCGGTAAATTATAAGCGTGTTGACCATCTCATACAATTTTAAACTCAGCGACACAGTTTAGATATAAGCTGGCTGTCGACAAGTTAATTGAATTCTTATATTTTTAAGTTACTTGAATTACTACCGTATGATATCAAATCAAAGGAATACCTAGAGAAGGGAGACAAAAAATCTAGTATTTTTAAATTTGATCCGTATCAAATGAATACCCAGAGAAGGGAGACAAAGAATATAGTATTTTTGAAATTTTATCCTTATAGCTAATCTTCATATTTTCACTTCTTAAATCTTTGTATGGTGTAACTAATTTCACCAAAATATATTTAGCATGTGTGCCTTGCTTGTGAAACAATTATGCGTCTCAAATAGAGTTAATTAGAGAGAATTTTGGTCATATACAAAGAATGGTAAATATCATGTAGGTCACTGAGGTTTGAGACCACACACATAGGTATAGGATTTTGAATATCATCCACTTTGATCTTGGATGTTTGGTCACACGTCACATAGATTCTTTTATTAACATAACTATCAATTAAGCATAAAAAGATAAATGCTACACTTCTTTTGTGCCCATTTACCTTCTCTTTTTCCTTTGATGTAGAAATTATCTTTCTTACTGGTTCATAATGCTAGTTTATTTCCGATGATGTTACTTTCAATGATTTCCTATACATAAGGCTGTTTTGAACTGGATGATGCTGGATGAAGGATGCCTCTCATCGACTCCGCCTCTCCTATTCTTCTTCGTGTTCTTCAATGCCAGTGGAACCTCATTGGAAAATAATTTAATCCTGAGAGAACTAATCATAAGAATTGTATGATCTCTCCCCCCACCTCCATTCTCCTCCCATGTTGATGGTGTGAGTGGCTCAACCTTGTTGGAAAATGATTCAGTCCTAAAATAAGATAAATTTTGTGGATCATGGTATTTTAGTCATAATACATTAATTTCATTCAAATTTAAATTAAAAATTCCAGAATAAGCTAAATTAACAAATTATCTATGCTATCAACAGAAATAGTTCTCTTTGATGATCATAAACCAAGCTAGGGGACCATATTGAAATCACACAATGTGCTAAAGACCGAAGTATGGTGTATTTAAATGGTGGACTGATATAAATCACTGCCTAAACATGAGGGATCCAAATATTTCTTACCTTACAAATAATCTAAACTCTTTGTTATTGTTTCTTCATGGTCTCTTTTAACCGTCATGGTTAGATTGTCAAGAGAGCCTTCTCATTTGCAATCTCATTGCACCTTTTATATAGTCTCAAACATCTTTATTGTCCCTTTATAAGTTCATGTTTAACTAGTATAATCATGGTTGGTTCTTCAAACTCCATAATTGTTTGAGCTATAAAATTCTTCTTTTTTCTTCTTGATAACATATAGGTAAAATCAAATCCACGCCCAACAGATTACTGCTCGAAGGCATCATAGCGACCAGACATGCAGAATAGTGTCATTCTCCATGCATTCTACCATATCACCATGACCTATTAAATTTTCTTGATTTTATACCTTTTTCCATCGAATTTTTCATAAGGCTTTGATATTAATATGCCATAATAAGTTGCTCTTATTGTAGTTTTAAGAAGAAACAATTTGTTCATCTGAATTAAAATGAAAGAATAATTGATGGATACACAATGGAAATGCCGAAGAAACTGAATTAAAAAGGAGATATTAAGAAAAAAATTTGTCTGATTGTTATCTACATCCTGAAAAATGAAAGAATAATTGATCAGCTATCAAGAAATCACATTTGCTCAAAGAAATGGGGCAAAGGGATACAATCTTCCCAAAGCCCCATATACACGAACTATCAAAAAGGTAAGTTCAAATATTTTTAGATAAGCAAATAAAAAACTCTTATAATATACAGGGCTCCAACTTAATGCTTTTGGGGAAAGGATGTGAAATTGTTCTTTTTTTTGCACTGTGTGAGATACAATTAAGAAGAGAGCCATTCTATAAAAACTGCTTTTAATTTTAGCTGCAATACCTCATTTCTTTGGAATCGGGTGATTAAATATATGGATCTCCTTAATTTGTTTATTCTGCAGAAAAACGAGTCAAACAATAAAACTATACAAGGTATGCAACCAATTAACACCAGTCTTATCTAATCTTGCTTAACAAGATCCCAAGCAACGTATCTAGATGTTGTGAAGCAGCTGTTGGCCAAGGAACCCCATGGGTTAAAATAATGTTGAGGCAAAATTAACACTTATGATATTAGGGGCCTTGGCAGTAATATTTAACATGCCCATCAAGATCAAGAAAATCATGAATAGTTTTTTTTTTTCTTTAAATATCTACACCATAGATTTTTCTAAATGCAAGTTGCTGGCATAAACATAAAACCAATTTGATCCTCTATAGTATTTTAATTCTCTCATTTTCCTTATATGTAAACACTAGAATGCTTTTTGCCAATAGTTTGACAACCACAAAAAGATGTAGCAGTAGGCTACAATTATCCTTACACATCAACGCCCTGCTATTTACGTCTTTTATTTTTACCGAAATTTCTGCCTTTTTTCCCAAATATTGCAATACCTTTGATAACCTGCAGGAATGATACTTATTCAGCTTATAGATTGTAGAACCTTTTAGCATTTTAATTTTTCTCAATTTTTTGTAGTTTAAATATTGATTATTTCTTATTCTAGCGTTTTGGAACATTCATGCTACTAGTTAGTGCTGAAAGCACTGCAACTATTTATTGAGAATTAATTCTTTTTTGGCAGGAGGGATTAATTTCACTTATACCGAGAATAACCGACTTGGCAGCCAATCGGAATATCCAAGTCATTGCTGCAGGGGGTGTAGTAGATGCTCGTGGTTATGTTGCAGCACTTGCCCTTGGAGCTCATGGTGTTTGTCTTGGAACTAGGTCTTTGCTATGCTTCTCATTTGTATGCTGATACTGAATTGATGAGTCCTATTCATATATGATAATTTGTTTTACAGGTTTGTTGCCACAATTGAAAGCTTTGCTCATACTTTGTACAAAAAAAAACTTGTTGAGTATGAGAAAACCGAGTACACTAATGTATTTGGACGTTCAAGGTGGCCCAATGCGCCTCACCGTGTATTAGAGACACCTTTTTTCAATGAGTGTAGGCATCTACCTGATAACGAGAATGAGGAGAACCAGCCAATTATAGGCCATTCTACAATCCACGGGAAGGTTTGCTCCTATGACACAGCTAAAATTTTCACGGCCTTGAAGTATGATTGATAATTGTAAATCCACATGCAATAATATTTAGAGATTCCTAAAAGTATCTACAATGATCTTGCTGAGATTTAGGATAATGGGTCATTCTATTCATGCTTTTACCCTAGTTTTTGCATGAACAGGTAGCTGAGTCAACTTTTCAATCAAAAGTGCATTGTCAAATTGCCGTATTGAGTTTTTATTCGTAGGGTTTATCTTTATATATATATTTGCTTGAACTTTATTCATGCTATTGAATTATGATGTGTCAATGTAGTCTCATGTTGCATGTGATGATGCTAATTATATATTTTATTGTCTCACCGCATTGAAGGTAAGAATTTATACTATTCATGGTTTTTCTGACTTTTACTACAAAAATTTGTGAAGATAGCATATTTAATTGAGGAAAAAAAACCATTATGCCATTGTTTGATTGGATTAAGAATCATTCTTATTATATCTAAACTTTCACATGTGCTAACTATATATGATAAGAATCTACACTAATTATTATTATAATTATATTTCTTCATTATTGATGATATTCTCATTTATTATATATATATATATATATAATTAATATAAATGGACGCATATGCTAGTGTTAGTGAGAAAATTTAATAAAGATATGATTCCTGATAATTCTCTTCTTTCTAACAGTATTAGAGTCAATTTTACTTTGAACCTCCCTTTATTTTTGAGTACTTGCATTTATCATCTCAGTGGTCTCCGTCTTTTTCATTTATCGATCTCTATTATTATGTCGAAGATATATCCTTTGTTGTCACAGTTCTTCAATCCACACATGGGCATCATTGTTTGGCTACTAGAGTCGATCAATAATTAATTATCAATCCATTCTTAGGCTAACTTCTATAATTTGTTGGAGTAATTGTGGATCCTAAGTCGGAGAGAGTGAGCGAATGAAACGGAGCGCAGTTGCTCGAACAAATCTGTTAGAAGTGGAGCCCGGTACGACCCTCTTCCACTCCTGCGATCGCGAATCGCAATCTCCCGCTCCCGCCTCCTCCATTTTCGCGAATCGACACCTCTGTCTGCTCCCGCGCACGTGAAGCTTCGCGTCGCTTTGCCCGTTACTCCTTTGTCGCGAAAGGTCGCGACTCCTCCCGCTCCTGCTCGATTGCGAAACCGTGCCCGCTTCCTGTTGGCGATAAAAGGTATCGCACGACTTTCTTTTTGGCGATATATAGAGAGAGAAGTCACGGGCAGAGAAAGCATTTGCGTTGAAGCAGGAGAAGGAAGAAGAAGATTGGGAAGAAGAAGGTGTTCTTTTTGGTGACTTGTGGCAAAAGAGAAACAGGTTTTCTCTTGTATATTTTTCTTCTTCTTTGGTGTTCTTGCTCTTGGGTGAATCTTGGTGTAAAGAGAAAGAGCAAGTGAGAGATCCTTAATTGTTGTTGTGATCAAACTGGTGTAAATTTCCTCAATTAGAAAAATCCTCTGCAACTTCGTGGATGTAGGCAATTTGTCGAATCACGTAAATCTGTGTGTTCTTTTGGTGTGAATTTTCTCGTGCTATTTTATTTTCTTCGTCGTCAATCATTTTAAATTTCATATATACCACAACAACTGGTATCAGAGCCAATGACTACATACGAAGTGAAGATTTCAGGGATCGAGAAATTTGATGACACAGATTTTGGTTATTGGAGAATGCAGATAGAAGACTACCTCTATGGGAAGAAACTCCATCTTCCGTTATTGGGGAAAAGACCTGAAAGAATGGATGAGACTGAATGAAATCTGTTGGATCGACAGGTTCTGGGGGTTATTCGACTCACCCTATCGAGGTCCGTTGCACACAACGTCGTCAAGGAGAGGACGACTGCAAATCTTAGGACATCCCTGTCAGGTATGTATGAAAAGCCATCGGCGAATAACAAAGTATATCTGATGAAGAAGTTATTCAATTTGAAGATGGCGGAAGGTACTTCTGTTGTACAACATACAACACCTGAATGATTTCTGAATGATTTCAATACCATCACAAATCAATTATCGTCTGTGGAAATAGAATTTGATGATGAGATACGTGCACTGATCTTGTTGGCTTCATTTCCAAATAGCTGGGAAGCTATGGGGATGGATGTCAATAATTCTGCAGGTAAATCTAAACTGAAATTTGAAGATATTCGTGATTTGATTTTGGCTGAGGAGGTGCACAGAAAAGATTCTGGCGAGATCTCAGGTTCGAGTTCGACACTAAATGTTGATTCCAGAGGGAGATCACTTGACAGAAACTCAAACAGGGGAAGATCAAAATCAAAGAACAGAAGTAGGAGGAAGTCAAGGTCTGGTAAACAAGTAACTTGTTGGAATTGTGGCAAAACTGGCCACAAAAGGAGGAACTGCAGGAATCTTCAAAGAATGTGAATGTGGTAACTGAAGAATCACATGATGCACTACTGCTGACAGTTCATAGTCTTGTTGATGACTGAATACTGGATTCAGGAGCTTCGTTCTATACAACTTTCCATCGGGAATTGATGCAGAATTATGTTGCAGGTGACTTTGAAAAAGTATATCTGACAGATGGAGAAGCTCTGAATGTGGTAGGAATGGGGGATATTGACATTGCACTTCCAAATAAAAACAAGTGGACTCTGCAAAAGGTCAGACACATTCCTGAACTGAAGAACCTCATTTCTGTTGGGCAGCTTGATGAATATGGACATTTAGTAGTTTTCTCAGATAGTACCTGGAAGGTTACTAAAGGAGCATTGGTACTGGCTAGGGGTAAGAAAACATGTACGTTGTATATGACTACTGGTTTAATTAACAGTGTTGATACTACTGTTGCAGAGAGCACAACAAAGTTGTGGCATTGCAGACTTGACCACATCAATCAAAGAGGTATGAAGGAACTTCAGTCTAGAGGCAAGCTACCAGAACTGAAGTCAGTTGATTTCAACATGTGCGAGAATTGCATTATGGGGAAACAGAGGAATGTCAGTTTTTTGAAAGGCAGCAGAACGCCAAAGGCAAGAAAGCTGGATCTTGTACACACAGATGTGTGGGGACCTTCTCCAGTAGCATATATTGGAGGCTCTCGTTACTACATCACATTCATTGACGATCACAGTAGAAAGGTATGGGTTTATTTCTTGAAGTATAAATCTGATGTATTCAATGTGTTCAAGACCTGGAAGGCTATGGTTGAGACAGAGACATGCTTAAAGCTGAAATGTCTGAGGTCTGATAATGGTGGTGAGTACATTGATGGTGGGTTCAAGGAGTACTGTGCAGCTCAGGGAATCAGAATGGAGAAGACCACTCCAAGAACACCACAACAAAATGATGTTACAGAGCGCATGAACATGACCATTAATGAGCGGGCTAGAAGCATAAGATTGCACGCCGGACCACCACCTACTTTCTGGGCAGAAGCAGTTAGTACTGCAGTTTATTTGATCAATAGGGGGTCATCTGTTCCATTAAACTGTGAATTACCTGAAGAAGTCTTGAGTGGGAAAAATGAAAAATTTTCTCACATTAAGACTTTTGGTTGTCGTTCTTATATTTTCATTAATTCTGATGCTCGTAATAAGCTTGAGGTTAAGTCAAGGAAGTGTTATTTTATTGGCTATGGAGGAGACATTTGGATATCGTTTCTGGGATGATCAGAGTCGGAAGATCATAAGGAGCAGGAACGTGGTTTTCAATGAGAATGTTATGTACAAGGACAAGTCCAATACAGTTTCTGAAACTACTTTGAAGGAATCTGAGTTGGTAAAGTTTGATGATTTACCAGAGGTCACAATGCTGGACAGAGATGCAGGTGACGAGGAGAGTGGATCCAGGGCATCCACTCCTATTGTTCCACAGTCAGTTTCAGAGCAGTCTACCCCTACAGTTGTAGTTCGCAGGTCAAAAAGGGTCAGACGTTTTCCACAGCATTATTCTCCGACTTTGAACTACATTCTGCTGACAGATGATGGAGAACCTCAGAGTTATGAAGAAATCTTGCAAGATGAAAATTCGAGCAAGTGGGAGCTAGCCATGAAGGAGGAGATGAATTCTTTGCTTGAAAATCAGACTTGGGAGTTAGCAGATCTTCCAACTGGGAAGAAGACATTACACAACAAGTGGGTGTACCGGGTGAAGACTGAGCATGATGACAGTAAGAGGTACAAGGTTAAACTTGTTGTAAAGGGTTTTCAGCAGAAGCACGGTATTGATTATTCCGAGATTTTCTCTCCTATAGTGAAGCTTACAACCATTAGAATGTTACTGTCTATAGTGGCTTCTGAAAATCTCTTCCTTGAGTAGTTAGATGTGAAGACAACTTTTCTTCATGGGGATCTTGAAGAAGATATCTACATGCACCAACCTGAAGGGTTCGTGGTACTATCTACATGCACCAACCTGAAAAGGGTTCGTGGTACAAGGAAATGAAGAGTCAGTTTGCAGATTACAGAAGAACTTGTATGGTCTGAAGCAAGCTCCTAGATAGTGGTACAAGAAATTTGATAATTTTATGCACAGTGCAGGGTACAGCAGATGTCAGACATATCACTGTTGCTATGTCAGGTATTTTGACAATTCTTATATCATCCTACTGCTGTATGTGGATGATATGCTTATTGCAGGTGCTAGTATTGAGGAGATCAATAATCTGAAGGAGCAGATGTCAGAGCACTTTGCAATGAAGGATTTGGGAGCTGCAAAACAAATCCTTGGTATGAGAATTGTCAGATATATAGTAGAGGCATGTTGAGACTCTCTCAGGCTGAGTATGTAAAAAAGGTACTTAGCAGGTTTTATATGGATAAGGCCAAACCAGTTGGCACACCCTTGGGAAGTCAATTGAAACTTAGCAAGAATCAGTCACCCAAGTCATAGGAGGAACGAGATTACATGAGTAAGGTTCCTTATGCTTCAGCTATTAGTTCACTTATGTATGCTATGGTTTGCACCATACCTGATATTGCCTATGCAGTGGGAGTCGTTAGCAGATACATGAGTAATCCTGAAAAGGAACATTGGGAAGCAGTGAAGTGGAACTTGAGGTACCTAAGAGGCTCTGCAGAAACTTGCTTGTGTTTCTCAGGAAAGAGTTCAGAGGTACGGGGCTATGTTGATGTTGATCTAGCTGGAGACATTGATACTAGAAGTACTACAGGCTATATTTACACTATTGGTGGCACTGCAGTATCATGGGGCTCTAATCTGCAGAAGACAGTTTCGTTGTCTACTATAGAAGCTGAGTGCATAGCAATGTCAGAAGCTGCAAAGGAGATGATATGGCTACAGGGCTTCTTGAAAGAATTGGGCAAGAATGATCAAAAGGACATTCTCTACAGTGACCGTCAGAGCGCTATATTCCTTGCCAGAAATCCAGCATTTCAGTCCAGGACAAAGCACATTCAGATCAGGTATCACTTCATACGATCATTGTTGGATGACGGACAGTTGATGCTTGAGAAAATTTGTGGAAGCCAGAACCCTGCTGATATGTTGACAAAGGGTGTTACTCTAGAGAAACTGTAGTTGTGTGCAGCTTCAGTTGGTCTTCTCACTTGAAGACATGGGTCTTGAGTTGTAGAGATGGATGATTCATGTTTGAAGAAAAGGGCGACATCGCCAGTGGAGGATTCTTGTTTGAAGAAAAGGGCTACGCCGCAAGTGGAGTTTCAATTCTGAGATGTTGTAGTTTGTGTACCGGCCTCCAAGTTGGAGATATGTTAGAAGTGGAGCTCGGAACGACCCTCTTCCACTCCTGCGATCGCGAATCGCAATCTCCGGCTCCCGCCTCCATTTTCGCGAATCGACACCTCTGTCTGCTCTCGCGCGCGTGAAGCTTCACGTCGCTTTGCCCGTTACTCCTTTTTTGCGAAAGGTCGCGACTCCTCCCGCTCCTGCTCGATTGCGAAACCGTTCCCGCTTCCTGTTGGCGATAAATTGTATCACACAGCATTCTTTTTGGCGATATATAGAGAGAGAAGTCACGGGCAGAGAAAGCATTTGCGTTGAAGCAGGAGAAGGAAGAAGATGATTGGGAAGAAGAAGGTGTTCTTCTCGGTGACTTGTGGCAAAAGAGAAACAGGTTTTCTCTTGTATATTTTTCTTCTTCTTTGGTGTTCTTGCTCTTGGGTGAATCTTGGTGTAAAGAGAAAGAGCAAGTGAGAGATCCTTAATTGTTGTTGTGATCAAACTGGTGTAAATTTCCTCAATTAGAAAAATCCTCTGCAACTCCGTGGATGTAGGCAATTTGCCGAACCACGTAAATCTGTGTGTTCTTTTGGTGTGAATTTTCTCGTGCTATTTTATTTTCTTCGTCGTCAATCGTTTTAAATTTCATATATACCACAACAAAATCAAGCGAGATGAATAAGATTTGAGACTCGTCTCGTGTGAGGCAGAGATATCGAACAAGAGTGGGCAAGTGCGAGAGACAAAGTCACATGCACGAAGTGGAGACGTGTACAAGAGAAGTTGTGCATTTTGAGATAGATGAAAACCTATGTGGAGGTAACATTGATGACACTACGCGCGGACCGAGTATCGAGTGTGAAAAATGAGTAGTACTAGGCAAGTAAGCGTGCGGACTTGACGAGTATCTACCTCACCGAACAGTGAGTGTGAGTCCAGGAGACTAGGACGAGCCGAACATTTGAATTAAAGTTTGTGATTTTAATTCCATAAGTAATTACTTCGTTTTAATGTTTATTTAGTATTAATATTATTTTTATTAATTATTGTAAAAAATCAGATGTTAAACATTTTAAGAATTGCAGGATTAGAAGGATCAGGTTCGTTAACATGCAACGAGGAAGAAAGAAAAGACTCGAGGTAAACAATTAATTAGTATTCATTTAATTTGTATAAATTTACCAGCCGAAGGTGACTTTAAATTTGAAGAAATACATGGGATTTGATTTGAGTGGAGAAGATTTAAAAAGGAAAAGGAAAGGGGATTGAGTAAAAGAGAGATCAATTTGATGTTTTTTCTTAATTGGAAGAATAAAATATAAAGATGTAAATTGTACTATATTTTACAAAAGTAACATTTCAGTTAAAAATTGAAAATTTTTAAATTTAATTAAGCAGATGAAAGGTTAATTTATTGTTAATAATATTGACTTGATATAATAATTATTTTAGAAACTTGGGTCCTGATGAAGTTAAAATAAAGATTGTGTAAGAGTATATAAGGAGAAAGTACAAAAAAATTATTTAGAAATTAATAATAAAATATTAAAACATAAATTTAAAATCATTGTTATGTTTATAGGCGATAAAATAAAAGAGGTGGTGGCTAAGGATTAGATTACAATATAGATGAAATTTAAATTAAGTAATTATTTTTTTATCTGTAATAAATTCAGTTCTTTAAATCTTAAATGTGTTAATGTTTGTAAGGATTAGGTGATGATAATATAGATAAAATTAAATAAATGTTTAATGTTTTAAAAGGCTTCATATATTTATTTGCACTAGAAGTTTAACATATGTTTCAATGATTGAAAGAAAAATGAAAAAGAAAAGGGCTTGCAAATAGCAACGGCGTTTCTTATTGGTACAATTTGTAGATATTGCTCTCAAGACTTCTTAAAATGAAATAAAACTGTTTAAAAGTTTAATAAGACAAACTATTAATATGAATTAATAATTTTAAACAACATGCATGTTAGAGTATATGTATAAACTTTTATTGCGCAATATAACTATAATAATTCACTAATTTATTGTATAACTTAATATGTTCTTCAAATATCTATAAGAAGAAAAACTCAAGTAAAAAGCTAATAAAAATAAGTACTAGGAAAACATTGTATTTTGTTTTTAGTTTTTTATTAAAAAATGTTACCACAAACTATTAATTTTGTATATATGTTTAGATGATGTTTGAGAAATTTTCTCTTAATTATTTGAATGATTTTTTGAATTTTTGTAAATATTAGACTGATATGACTCTTCGGTTTGCACCTGCCTTGATAATTCTAAGCTCTTAGGCCGGCTCATGACATCTCACACCCTCCAGTCCTGACCTCATATGCACCAGCTGCTTCTTCTGTTAGCTCTTTTCTTGCTTTTAATTTATGCTCTTTCTTCATTCTTTTGTGTGTAATAGGACCGAGTTATCATTTGTTGTTGGGCCGGCTACTTATTTTTTAAGCTCTTATATTCTCCTTGACAGCTGAAAGAAATACGACTTCTTGCCGGCACTGTTCCGAATGCGACCACAACTGGGGACATAGAAAGCATGGTAATGTATGCTGGTGCTGGAGTGATGCTTATTAAGGAGATTCTTCCAGCTGCTGAGGTGATTCAGAGGCTTGTTCTAGAAGCACAACAGCTTATCGCAAACATTTCTCTTGGTAACTGATTGACAACTTATTTGAGTTTTTTACTTGTGATACTTTTCTCTCCTTTAATAACGCCATTTTAGGCTTGAATAATTGAGCTTAGTTTGGATATTGCATTCTTTGATTCTCCTGAGAATTAATTAAGGCTCAAAAGTTCATTTGTAAACACTTCCTGTGAAATTTACGTTATTAATGTGGCTCTCTGTTGAATGAACATATTAATGGAAGTTGGAACGTCACTAGCATGTTCTAATTGAGCAGCTAAAATGATTATTTGTTGGTATAATTTGTTCTATTGTTTTTTTTTCTTCTTCCGATTATGTGAGTTTACTGACAGTTAACCGGTTGCTTGATACTGATATCATCTTTAACAAGATAACTGATGTTTTTTCATTTTTTTTAGGAGCTTTTTCGTTTGGTGAAAAAGAAATGTGGCGTAAATCAGTGTAATACATTAGTAATATATTGTGTATTCGTCATATTCTTCTGCATCTTCTCCTTAACACGGGATCTTTCCTGAGTTGTATGAACTCAAAGATAATATTGGACCCTACGTCCTAAAAATGATTCAACAAATAATAACGAAAGATAAACATCAGAAAATTGAAGAAACACCAAAATTTATGTGAAAAATCTTACGATAAATTATGAGCATAAAAAAAGAATTAACTATATAGAAATAAAAGAAATTGCAAAGTGAAAAGAAAGATTCGATTGCTACATAACATATTATCCATCAAACAATAATTATATATGAAGATTGACGAGTGTGAAAAGAAATGAAGGACACATATCATGGGAAAAATTATTCCGTGACGACACCGCATGGTCTCGGCCGTTCATTAACGTGGAGACGAAATTTTTTTAAAAAAGAAAATTTTGAAAGTGGGCCCCACCTCCGCTGTGATGGACCGCCTGAATGCAGTCTTCGCACGGAATAATTTTTCATATCATGGGGTAACAGATCTTAATAGAAGTTTTCCCATAATTGCATCACATAAGCTGTAAAATTTTCAATTCAAACCTTCCCAATAAAATTCAGGTCATAAACTCTAATAAATATTATTTAATTTTTTTAAGAAATAAAACCAGCATTATGATCGAACAAATGTTGGCTGTGCATAATTATTGGACCCAAGTTCGCCCTGCTATGATTTGATTTATTGTCTCAAAAGTAAAGTATTTGTTGGCATAAAAGTAGCAATCACTTAAATATAAAAAGTTCATATAGAGCAGTGTAAGCCACGAACTTTAGCCATTTCTTAGCATTTCTAAAATTACAAGATTCAATATAATCGCAGAAGTCAATTTGTTTAATTTATGAAATAAGCCTAATTATTGTAAAATTCTACAGCCACAAATGATGCTATTCAATTGAATTGGTTTATGAAAGTTGTTGTAGCATCTTTTAGTTTAGTCAACCTAATATTTGAATCCCTTTCTTCCACATCTGATTCTTTCATATTCATAAAGGATATTTGTTTAAATCCAAGTCAAATCTATCCTAGATCAAGCTATTAAATGATATTTGCATAATTGGAATGACAAACAGATTTTGAATCTGACAAGTTTATAGTCAAATCAAACATCTCAACATGACAAATCTAATGAGCTAAATATCGCTCAATTTTAATATCCTTAAGACACTAAAATGTCTATCGAACGTCATCCAACTAAGAACATCTCTTCGGGCGGTCGATCAGAGTGGTCTGAACTCCTTTCTTATTTACAACTTGGATTTTTTAAACCCCAAGCAAGAGAGAGACCAGAGCCTGATGAAGAACCTGAAATCTAGCATTTTGCACCGACAATCCTACGAACGTCTTTGCTCCTGCAGCCGTCGACCACCGTAGACCACCACTCGCCGGCCTCCACCGACCACCATCAGCTGACTCTTGCTCCTCACGAAGAAGCACCGTGCAAAGCGATAGCCGACACTGCAAAATCACGAAGCAACCTATGAAGCGACATATCATAACGAACGTCGTGTCGAGCCCTAAGACGGTGCACTGAAGCTATAACAGTCACTTCCCCTTGCGATCGCTCTCTACCTCAAGGCAACAAATTCTTCCACCCACCGAAGTTGTAACTCATAAAACCGTGTAACTCCTGCTCGCTTGTGGGATAAGGCTTAGTGAAACGTTACCTAAGCCAAAGCCCCATGATTTTTTTCTACATAAAAACTTCTGGTGTCCCTACTAATCATCTTCTTTAATTTGGGTGTGTGATGGATTCTAATTCAATGCTAACATAATTGAAAAGATATGAGATGACTTAATTTCATTGATAAAAAGAGGGGTATAAATATCCATTACAAGACTTACTGGCAAGGAAAACAATAAAAACATAATACAGTAAAAAATAAAAGGAATAATAATAAAATATAAGAGACAACTAATCTCTCTAATTTAATGAGAGAAATAAATAGAGATTCCGGGAGGTGCTTTCATGTAAACTTCTTCTTCCAAATCCTCATTTAGGAAAGCATTTTTAACTTTGAGTTGATGTAGCTACCAGTCTTCATTTGCCACAAGTGAGAGAAGGATTCTGATGGTGTTAAGTTTGGTCACGGGGGCAAAAGTTTATTGATAATCAATATCGTAGGACTGTGAAAAACCTTTTGCTACGAGACGTGCTTTTAATATCTTAATTGTACCATCTGCCTTGTATTTGACTTTGAAGATCCATTTGCAGTCGATTGCTTTCTTTCCCTTTGGTAGGTCTGAAATAGTGCATGTACCATTCTTTTGTAGGGCTCTTACATCCTCATTGATGGCCGCTTTCCATCTCGGGTGTTTGAGAGCTTCATCAATCGTGTTTGAGACTTGTGTATTGTTGAATGCAGTGACATAGGCTCGATAAGTTGGAAATAGTATTTCATAGGACACAAAGTTGGAGATCGGATACATCGTGTGTTCGTACCTGAGTGGAGGACGGATGGACCTCACACCTTTCCTTAAAGCAATTGAAATGTCGGAGTCATCAATCATAGGTATAGTAGATTCATGCTCAAGTGTGTTCGTACCTGAGTGGATTTCTATAGGACTTGGATTCGGTTCTGACTCTTGGATTGGTGCTGGATGTGTTGGGTGATCTATGTGCGAGTTGGACACTTGCGGACTAGACGGAGACTGATTGTTAGGTACATTGTCACGTGAGTTGGATGAACTTATTGAATCCGAGTCTGGAGATAATGAGTTCGGTTCAAAGGACAATGATTTGATGTGTGGTGGTATAAACTTGTTGTTCCCCTAAGACTGATATTCCCTTAAAGACTCCCTCTGAATATTATAATTGGGGTAGTAAGGCTGATTTTCAAAGAATGTGACATCCATAGTGTTTTAGGTTTTTCTTGTGAGAAGAGAATAACACTTAGACCCTTTTTGAAGAGGCGAGTAACCGAGGAAAATACATTTAGTAGATTTACTGCAATTGTGTGAATGAATGTGAACAAAGAAGGAGAAACCAAATACTTAGGTAGGTAGATTTTGAGGTAGGTAGATTTTGGGTAATTGCCTTGGTGTGGGGAAATGATTTAAGAAGTAGTTGGAGTGGACTTTGAAATTTGATGACCCGAGAAGGCATCCTGTTGATGAGGTAGGCTGCAGTGGATACAACGTCACCCCAAAAAACCTTAGGCACGTTAGAGGAAAATATGAGGCAGCGGGCCACCTCGAGAAGGTGGCGGTTCTTGCGTTCGACAATCTCATTTTGTTGAGGAGTGTCGACGCAAGAACTGAGATGGAGGATGCCTTTAGAGGAGAGATAAGAGCCGAGGACGGAAGCGAAGTACTCTTTTGCATTATCAGTCTTGAGTGCTTAATGGAGGTTTGGAATTGTGTTTGGATCATTGAGTAAAATTGTTTAAATATGTGACATACTGCAGATTTATCTTTCATAAGAAATAGCTACGTTAGTCGAGTGTGATCATCAATAAAGGAGACAAACCACCGAGTCTCGGTAAGGGTTATAACACGGGATGGGCCCCAATATCGCTGTGAATGAGTGCAAAGTGCCGGGAAGAGGTGTAACCAACACGTGAAAATGACGTGCGAGTGTGTTTGGAAAGTTGACAAAATTCACATTGAAAAGAACGAACATTTTTATTGATAAACAAATTTGGAAGTAGTTTTGCAAGATACATAAAATTTGGATAATCAAGACAAAAATGTCATAACATGATCTCATAATCTTTATTGACACTAGAATTGAAGACAGAATGATGGGTAGACAAATGTCCGAAGTGAGGTTGTGGTGATGAAGTACTGTTGATGACGTAGAGACCCGAGCACATCTCAACATTGTCAATCGTCATCCCCGAGTTCGCATCCTGAAATTCACACATGGTAGGGAAAAATTTAGCAATACACCTTAGATCACTAGTCAACTTTCCGATGTATATTAAATTGCAATTTAAAGTAGGAACATGAAACACAGATCAGAGTAGAATGTTTTAGGTTATGCACACAGAGTCAAAGTCAGTGACTTTGGAGACGACCATCAGCAACGCAGATGGTGGAGTTGTTTCCGCACGACATATAGTCATGGAGAAAGGAGGCATCGCCAGTCATGTGATGAGAAGCGTCGGAATCGATGATCTACTGACCGAGGGATCCTTGATTGACTGTGAAGGCATGGTAGAACGTATCTTGATGCGCGAGCAGACCGGTGATGAGGTCGGGAACAACCAGATCAGGTAGTTTGCTGATCATTTTGTGCAGCAAATCTAGTTGCTCTTTGTTGAATGGACTGGCGCTGGTGCAGAAAGGTCATCAGTAGAGACGGCTCTGTTGGCACGAGGAGCGCGATCAGACTGGGGCTTCCAATCGGCTGGCTTTCCATGAAGCACCCAACACGTGTCTTTATTATGGCCTGGTTTGTGGCAATGGTCGCACCAGAGACAACCTTTGAGTGATGTTTCGTCGCTGTGTCGAGGCAGAGGAACCCGAGTTGCAAGGGCGGAGGTGTCAACAGAGAGGTTGGGTGAGGTGGAGATAGACCCAAACATGACTTTCTGGAGGCTTTCTTCTCGGCGAACATCGGAGAAGGCCTCACAAATGCTCGGTAGTGGTTTGAAGTTTAATACCCGAGAGCGGACATGATCGAGAGATTTGTTGAGGCCGAGAAGAAATTTGAATATTCTTTTTTGCTCGATAATCTGACGGTATAAGTTGGAGTCCGGAGTGCGTGACCAGGCATAGACTTCATACATGTCAACCTGCTGCCAATAACGTGAGAGTGCATTAAAATACTGAGTCACAGATTAATCACCTTGGTGAAGATCGTGGAGGATTGACTCAATCACGAAGAGCTTGAATGTTTTATCTGAGTGAGAGTATGTCTCTCGAGCAGCATCCCATATACTCTTGGTCGTGCCGTAGAGAAGAAAATTTTCGACGATGTCGTTGGTCATGGAATTGATTAACCACAACATGACCATGTGATTTTTTGCATTCCATGTCCGGAATTTTGGTATCCTTGGTCGGAGCGACGACATTACCGGTGATATAGTCGTCCTTGCCTCTGCTGCATATAAACATCATAACGGATTAGGACCACTGGAGGTAGTTCTGGCCGTTGAGCTTGTGACCAGTGATGAGGGAGGAATTGTCATCGATTTTGTCATCGATTACGGTTGAAACAGGGGCAGATGAGGCAGAGGATATTTCTTGGGAGGAAGAAGAAGTCGTCATACCGAAGATGATTGGTATGACTCTGATACCATAAAAAGATATGAGAGGACTTGATTTTATTAATGAAAGGATGGGTATAAATACCCATTACAAGACTTACTGATAAATAAAACAATAAAAATAGAATACAGTAGAAAATGAAAATAATAATAACAAAATATAAAACGCAGCTAATCTCTCTAATTTAAGGAAGAAAATAAATAGAGATTCTCAAGGTTTCTCATATAATTTATAACCCTTTAAATATAGAGTTATAACAAATTTGGAATATAATAATTAGTATTTTCGAGATTTTTCAACAATAATAATTTATTACTCTACCACCGTGAATTTTTTAGTATATCAAAAAAAATATTTTCTTAATGCCAGAATTATGCATCTCAATAGAATAAAATAATTCGGTTATGAAGTACATTATTGTTAGCTTAACAAATATTTTCTTAGATATCAAAATTATGATTAGAAATAAAACTGTAAAATTATGTATTTAAATAATAACTTAAAAAATATGCCACTTAATTATTTTCATGGAGTATTATATGTAGATATGTTTGCATCATTTGCTTTATTAAAAAAAAAAATTCAAAGAGTTGTGGTTTTGTTTATTATAAGAGAAATTTACATACCAAACAAATCTTATGTATTTACAAATTTAACACCTAAACTTTCATATTTATATTTATAACAATAAAAAAATTAACATCACCTCAACAATATCATAATTATTATCTTCTTAAAAATAAAATATATTTTTTCATGCCTAGTTTAATTATGACACCAAAATATTATTATTATTATAAATTATCAAATTATTCATTTCATAAACATATAAATTACAAGCGTTATGGATATAAATTTCCTTTTTTTTTCTTAATATTAATTGCCGAACGGAGTTTCTGTTTCTCTCCAATAATGTGGCAGCAGCCTTTAACCTGCCATTTTTATCTTAAATGCTTATTAATGCATCTGCCGCTCTGCTGCCAGCTATGTGAGGCTAAACCATCAGTGGTCCTCGGAAAAAATCACTAAAAAGTCCGACTGAAAATATAAAAGCTCATCAGGTTCAGGGATGGAGTCTTCTCATCATTCATTGAAGAAGAAAAACATAACATAAATAAATAAACGACATATTTGACATTAATTCGTACTTTAAAAATAAATATTTTTAGCAATCATATTTCCTTACAAATAGATAAAATATAAATGTAAGATATAAATATTTAGGCATCTTGAAGAAAAAAAAATATCGAACTGAGGTTTGCTGCATCTTGATATTGTCTGATAAATGAGTTTAAATTGTACTTGGAGTAAACTTCAAAGAGTTGGAGTTTGCAGATGCTTTGGAACAAAAATCGTTTATATCCATAGGTATGAGCCTATGTGAGAGATGAGGACCCTTTAATGCCTACCTCCAAATCTTCATCCCTATTGCCTACCTCCAAATCTCAAAATTAGATTGTAGGGTGGTAAACTAGCAACCACTGCTACTGGCGTTTATCGGGGTCTCATACTGTGTCTCGGATGTGCCCGTACTCCTCCTACATAATAATAACTAAGGATTAATTGGCATTTTACATTAAAAGTTTAAAAAAAATGTGAAAAACATTTCTTTTACTTACTTTGACACATCAAGAGGTAGTTGTTTTAGAGTTGACTTATGTTAAGAAAGGAAGAGATAGACCTTAAAAAACTTGGGCATATTGTATAAAAAATTATATTTATCTATTAAAATTAAATGAAAATATGACACTCAATAGGACTTGCATGATGACAAGTGAATAATCAAATCAAGATTTTTTAATAAGTCAACTTTCAGGTTCCTTGTGCACAACTCCTTGAAGAATGCACTGATTTCGATCAATGAATTAAGTACTTATTCTGACAAAGCGCTTAATGTAGTTAGTAGTAAGCACCGCAAGAAAATCCGGCAGTCATGAATTTTCATGCTGAATATCTTTATTGTTTCCAAGTTAACACATTGGTACGGGTTTGACACATAACCACTAGGAAACTTCAGAAAGTGCATCCATTCACAAATTGTTTTTTGTTGGTCCAATATGAGATAATATGTAGCTTTGGCGTTTGCTAATTTATCGACATTTGTCTCTTAAAATTCTAATGCCTAATTTTGCAATACTCCTTCAAGTATAATCTTACTTTGACATTACTTTAGTTTTACTCTTAATATCCATCACAGTATAAAAGATATTATAAAAAAAATTCTTCTCAATATGCATAACATCGAGATTATATATAATCAAATTAGTTATCTACTATGGAAGATCCCAAAAATTATCTCGCTTTGTCCAATTATGTGTAACATTGAAATCCATAAGACGATTTGATGGTAGTTTTAGTCTCTAGGTTATATTTGGTACTTCGCTAATCATATGTCAGAATTCGATCCCAATTATCTTGAGGGAGGACTTGATTTTTCAACTCTATTTTTTAAGAAGACGTCTCTATTCTTTCTTAATGGATGATTGTGGGCTAGAAGTCTTTGATAGCATTCTAACAAGAAATTTTTTCGTTCATGTTTTAAAGTGAATGCCTTCGACAGATCCATTCAATAAGGATAAGCCAATTTTCAGGAAGTACTCCAATCAGATAGTTTCCCTTAAGTCTAGAAATCATTAATTGTCCATGTAAGATAGCTTTCAGCTATAAATTATGTTTCATAACAATGTTATAAGTCAACATTCATGTTTCTCACAATATTTAAAACTCATCTATCAAAGGCTATAAATAGACATCAATTTTTTCATTTAGACTTTGTGGACCTAAAATATGATCAAAATAAAAAATAAGAACAACATAATCCAACTCATATCAAGGTGAAAATTATATGACACAATACTTACTAACAAACTTGAATATGGTATTGTGACATGATTATATGGTTTGAACTTATCTGCACATAAGCCAAGTCTAATATTGTGTAGTTCAGATGCAAAGTTAGAATAATTATGACTAAAATATCATCAGGCTTCCTCGTGCAACCGATGGCTCAAAGAATTAATATCAACAGACCTTATAGTATGTCATTTCATGTGAGGAGTTATATGCATATAAATGAAAAGTTTTTGAAGCTGATGTATGTACGACAAATAGAATAGAAGTTTGTATGAGATATTTTTTTTTTTTTTTTTACTCTTTCACCCCAATTTGAAACTCTTAACACCACAGAATATGTATTTAGTATCCATTGCATAGGCCTTATAACATAGCATGCAACTATTAATGTAGTAATCTATGTTCTCAGATATTAACCCTAACTTCGATACTAACCTTTTAATTCTATAAAAGTCATCCGGAACTAATATCTGTGTAGGGTTCGTCTTCTTTAGTAATGTTGCTACTTGACTGAAACATTTATTTCTCATTTTAAAATAAGATTTGATGCTCAATATTCTCAGCGCCACAAATAACATCATATGCATAGTGCAACCTTTCTACTAAGATTGTTGTGCAATATTCAATAAATCATAGAATTGTTGTGTTTCATTATTTGGTGTTCGATTTTCACCATGAACACTCCCAACAAAATGAGCCATACAGGCATCATAAGTTAGTTATTTGTATGTGCCAAGATCCTATTTCGTTGGAGGAGCATAACTTAATGAGACACCAATATAATAATCTGAACATCTGATACATACTAAAAATATGTAGCACAATACCAAAAATTTGGTTTATGCCCCTTGCGGTAGGTTTAACCTGACTTCTTCAGGTGTTAGGTACGCTTAAGTTTTGTGCTTCACAGAATGGTGTCATAACTTACATTCTGAAAAGTAAATGGACAGCTGTGATTTCACTTGCACAAATTCCTCAACACCATGCAAGAACTCATCAATGAGTCTTTTTTCTTTGTGGATATAACCTATTATACATTCATAATCTCAAATTTTGAATATACATTTACTGCATATATGCAGATTTATGGATTAATATGTTAAGATATCAGTCGTATATACATTTCTTATGTATTGGATATTTAACACCCAAACTTAAATCATTACGTACAAACCACACACAATGTGTATGCATTACATATGTAATAACTAAACTTCAAATTTAACATAGAAACCATAAAAATCTTATGTATTAGACATCGAGCACTTAAGCTTCAATTTTTACATACAAACCACACAACTCTTATATATTACATATCTAACACCCAGGTTTCAATTTATTTATATACAAACCACACAATTCTTATTTATTACATAGGTGTTACGTATATAAAACCTAAACTTCAATATTGCAGAAGTTGAAAGTTCATTTTATTATAGAAAAATTGAATGACCATATATAAAACCTAAACTTCAATATTGCAGAGATTGAAAGTTCATTTTATTATAGAAAAATTGAATGACAAAAGAAGTGATGGCAAAAGAACCAACATGATATAAGATGTAAGAAGAGATGGAAGAGAGCTATTAAAGTTGATGTGGAGATGGATTACTTTGATGATAACGCCACTAAAATGGAATGAAAATAGAAGATGAGCAAGGATAAAGCTAATGGTAGAGCTGCACACTCGAAGACATGGGAACGAGCAAAAACTTAGTTGTATTTAGCCCACTTGTAATTTAAATATGATTAGTTTTTATCATAGTGGGAGAAGAAAAGAACATTTATACTCCTACCACCTAATTTCTATTTATTTATCTAACACCTAAACTCTAATTTTTATATTTGTTACTGTTGTGAGATATGTACTTCCTAACATAGAAATTAAACGCAAAGAACACAAGCAAACACAGATCGTTTACGTGGTTCGATCCAACTTGATCTACGTCCACGGGAGGGAATCAATCAAATAGTTCACTAAGGCAAAAGAAATGGAGAATACATAGCTTATACATAGAGATGAGCCTTCATCTTCCTTCTATGGCCTCCCTCTCAAGCGACACCTTGATATAAGGCCTCAAGATGCTCTTCTCATCTCTAGCTCTCTAGCTATTCTCTCCTCCTTTGTGGTGGCTTAAGATCTCTTCCCTTTCTCTCCTAAGTCTCACACCCTTAAAATGTCTTCCCTTGCCCTCCTAAGCCTCACACCCTCTCTATTTATAGAAGCAAGAGAGTGGTAGGTGGGAGGTATGTGAGCGGTAGGTGAACGGTAGGTGAACGGTAGGTGAGATATGGTAGGTGAGCGATACTACATTACAAAAGTACTTTTTTACCTTAGTTCATTAATTGGGGGTCAAAATAACAGTAACTACAAATTTTTCATATCATATAAAAAATATTGCTATGTTAACTTTTTATAGAGTGAAATATAACTTTTCATGCATAGGCAAAATGAGATATATGTAAGACTTTAAGCATGTAGATGCATAGGATTTATGTGTATGTATGTAAATCTTCCTTAAAATTTTGCTTCCATGAACACCAAGGCACTATTTTCATTAATCACTTCTTTTACTCAATAAAAAATTTTAGTATTCTTAGATTGAAAGATCATTTTATTGCAAAAAAAATTATCTTAAACTTCAATATTTACATAGGAACCACACAAATCTTATGCATTACATTTCTGACACCTAAACTTATAAATATTTCACATACAAACCACATCATTTTTATATAGAAAAACCTAAATTCCATTGTTTACATACTCTTCACACAACTCCTATGTATTACATGTCCAACACCTAAATTTAATTCTTCTCATACATTCCCTAAACCTTTTACCTTACATAACTAACACCTAATCTTCAATTTTTCCATACAAATCTCACAATTCTTATGTATCACTTGTCTAACAACTAAATTTCAATATTTACATACAAACTAACACCTAAAGTTATAAATATTTCACATACAAACCGCGCCATTCTTATGTAGAACATATGTAAACTCCATTTTTTTTCATACATTTCACACAGCTCATATGTATTACATATCGAACACCTAAACTTCAAATTTTTCACACATTTCTTAAACCTTATACCTTACATATCTAAGATCCAAACATCAATTTTATCTATGAAAATCGGACAAGTCTTATGTATTACGGTCTAACAACTAAACTTCAATATTTTCATTTAAACCACACAATTCTTATGTATTACATAATAACACCAAAACTTTAATATTTTCGCCCAAAAAGAAGCAATCTTTAGGGAAAAAAATGAACGAGAAGATCGGAAAATGAGAGGAGAAGCTCACCTAAACTTGCAGTGGATGAGGGCTCGCCGGAGACGTGATTTCTCCATAGAAAAGCTGCAGACGCTCATTGGAGAAGTGCTATCACTGGAGCTGCCTATCAAACACTGAAGAGGGTGTGAATAAGCTAGGATGCACAAGATTAGAATTTTAGGACACATGCATCGACGTTACCATCTTATGACAGTCGCAAATTTGACATTACCATTACCAGTTCAATGCTATTAAGTGAAGTATTACGTTAGCAACTTGTCAATGCTAATGTTGTCTTAAAATATTTGCAGCAACTTATAGGCGACCTTAATATTAACGCAAACATCTTATATCAAAATTATTCGACACACAACCTTAATGACGCTAAACAATCACAAATCTAACGCTAAAATTTACTTTGAAAATTGTTTGACACTAATTAGCTGATTTCCTGTAACAACAAATCTAAGTAATCACGGTGATTCGATAATAAAATAATGATGGAATCAAAGCTACATTTTAAAAATGTGGCTCGCTATTCAAATAAATGTTCACCTTGATTTGAGTCGGTCACTGACTTGCCAAATACATCCAATTGGACTCCCTCAACTCTAGAAATGTTAAGAAATTGTTCCTTTTTTCCTTACATTAAATGCACCATGGCCATTATGATGAACTACTTGATATATCTTACTTTATCACTTTTAAAAGGCTTTTGATTTTCTTCTTTATTCCTTGTCCTCTCTTTATATCCTCCAATATTGATGGATGCATTTACCTCATACAAAAAGTAAATTGATGTTGACAACATGACCTTCGACATATTTTCTCTACTTGTTACGCAGGTGGCCCCACTGAGATCCAGCTTTAGAGGATTTCTAATTTTCTAGAATTCATTTTTATTTTTTATAAATATGCATGATTAAGTATCTCTATGTCATCAATATGTTTAGCTGTGAATAGGGAGTGAATGATGTGTGCGCTGTTTAATAAATTTTTTTTAAAAAAATTTAAAATAGGGTCCACTGACATACACTTTTGGTGGAATGAGTATTTTGATTGGTTCACCGCACACATTCGTGCGGTGAACTCACGCAATAATTTTTTGTGAATAGGACCGGCGGAGGTGGAAGTGGTTCAAGAGGGGTGTTTCACTTCAGTCATGCAGCTCAAGCAGGTGAAGTGAAGAGGGTAGAGATAGATAGTTTTCTGGACGAGTATCCAGCTTGAAAGCATTTTTGCTTTTCAGCTCTCACTTTTCATGTGATATAAAAGGTGTGGGTGTTATAAATGTAAAAAAGTAAGGATTAAGTGTTTGATTTGTAAATACATGAGAATTAGGTGTTATGAATGTAAATATCTTATTTTTTTGGAAAATTTACATACATGTCACTAAATTATTATGTATGTATGTATCTAATACCTAAACATAGGAATTAGTGTGCTTTTTGTAGACTCATACAGGGAACCTTCGGCACACTCCAAAGGTAGGCATAAATAATTGGTGTCACTTGAATTGGTATTGCTATTGTCGATCCCAAGATGTGGTAACTGTACCAATTGCAAACAGAATAACATTTTATCTGGGCTTGGATGGTGTTGTATTTGATTAACTTTAAAATCATTGGGCTTCTCTTATTGAGTTGGTTAGTTTAACTATGAATTAGTTAAAATCAGGGCCCAAATAATCTTAAATATGAATTTGAAAGATCTTTTATTAAAAATGCACTGAGATTTGTAATTAATGATAAAAATATCTTTATGACACATCATTATGATAATGCACATGAATTTTATTATAACTTTTAAATAAATATTAAAAAATTATTTAATAGTACCTTTTTTTTATAAAAAACGATAGAACTTCAATTATTTTGAATATAATATTTTTTATTTTAAGTTGCATATATAAACAGGAAAATTAATTTTTATTTATTTACTTTGCAGACAATCAAACAATTAGAGACATATTACACTACAATTATAATACATTTTATTTTATTTTACTCCTCTGTATATATTTTTTTTCCAGATAGCCAAACAACCTCTTAATTAAACACAGTACCACACATTTATTCCCATCTTGAATTTTATATCTTACCATCGAGATCAAAGTGCTCAGCCCACCAAATCAAAATGTCACGATACTTGAAAGCCTACTTTTTTATCAATGAAAATCGGTTGTTTCTTTCACTTGTCTTGTGCCTTTCCAAGCCCTCTTATTTTCCTAACACAGTGAATGCGACTCTCATTTATATCCCCCCCTCACTTGAAGATATCACCTTGGAAAAATAACATGAAGGAAAGAATGCCCCATAGCAAAACCTCTCTGTTTCTGTAGCTCCTTTCATCTGTTCCGTCTCTCTCTCTCTGTCTAATGGAGAAATGAGGTCGCTGATCATGAGCCATGGCGTCTTCTTCATCACAGCACTTCTCCACCTCTTTCTTCTCCACCAGCCCGTCTCCTATGCCGGCCGATGGCATCTCCTGAGTTCCCCTCCTTTTAAGGTACCATCGCTTTTGCATTTTCCTTAACATTTGTTCTTTTTTTTAGGTGCGGAGTTTGCATGTGCAGATTGTCAGAATTCTGATGGTATTATATTGAATATCATCATAACAACATCAAATTCGAATTTATCTGCAATATTTTTATTTTCTGACTATAGAGCTTTGCTCTGATTTGGTGGTGGAATGGATGATTTATGGAATTGGGAGGTGGTGCAGGAGGAGAAGATCCGGTTGGGATCGACGCCGCCGAGCTGCCACAACCGGTGCAACGCTTGCAATCCCTGCAAGGCGGTCCAGGTGCCAACAATGCCGGTCCCGAATGGCAAGGTTAGCCGGCTGGGGGTGGAAGATGGCCGGACGCCTGATCAGCCGGCATACAGTCAGTACAATTCCAACTATAAACCTTTGGAGTGGAAATGCAGCTGCGGGGCGCGGATCTTTAACCCTTAGATGTGAGATAAAAGGTAGCTTTTTTCCCGTTTTTTATTTTTTATTTTAATTTAGTTGTGGTCTTGTGGATCAGAGCTTCTTCCCCTTTTTTTTTATCTATTTTAATTTGTAGTCATTTGATTTTTCAACTTTTTTTTCAAGGAAGATTTTTAGAATTTTTTTATGAAAATGGCTTGAGTTGTAGTGCATTATGCTTGTGGAGTGGGAGGAATTGAACGCGGCTGAAATTAATTTGTGATTTGTATTTCATCTCTCTCTCTCTCTCTCTCTCGTTGGTCCTTTTTTGAAGGAAAATTGTGCGTTGCTTGTAAATTCCCTTTTTTTTATTTTTTTGAAATGCTGTGGCTGATTAATTAGTCTGATGCATGAAAGGTAAGTTTTGTTTTGTTGGATGAAAATTAAATTATTTATATTTATATTTATATTTATATTTATATTTATATTTATATTTATTTGTTATGATATATTTGAAAAACTATCCATTTGTTTTTTACCCCCAAACTCTCAAAAGAGGCAACATGCTAGATGGCAAGAGGCGTTACATGCTTGGGGCTATGGAAAAAGATGTAAATTAAAAATGTCAAAAATTGGCCCTAAATGTCAACTCAACCCAAATCTAACTCAAAAAATCTTAGTTCAGGTTAAAGAATATTTTCTTTTTTGTGACGGGAATGTTCTAGTTCAAGTTTGAGTTAAAGCTCCTAATCTGTTTAGTTTTTTGGATCGGGTTCAGGTTAACTTGCAAAACTATAAAACGACCCGCCAACTATAAACTGACTTGAAATCAACCCACCAACCCAAAAAAAGACTCGAAATTGGCCTGAAATTAATAAAAGTTTTAACCCAAATAGCGGTTATTGCTTATGTTAAATAGGTTATACTGGCAGAGTTCAAGTTAGCGGGTTGAAGATTGGTCAGGTTCGAGTTGGGATTTTTCGACCCGTATATTATTCGGATTGAGTTCAGGTCAGACTCACAACGAACTCATTGACTCGAATTGACTTATCTAATCCAGATTAGGCGGTGTGTTGAGACGGATGAGTTGCCCATGTCGCCAATGTGGTGTGGGGTGAGAGGGCAATGTAAAAAAAATGAGAGTAATGAAGAGCAAGTGTGCTACACAATTAAGAATTTAAAGGTGTGTTTGGGGCAGCGGTGTAGTTAGGGCTGTCAAAACGGCTCGTTGTTCGCGAATAGCTCATGTTCGGCTTTTTAAGAAGTTCGTGTTCGGCTCGTTCGCAAAGTTAATGAGCCGAACACGAACAAAGATTTGTTCGTTCTTGTTCAACTCCTTTTGGCTCGAAATACTATATATATATATATATATATTGATGAGTAGTATTTTTTTAAAAAAATTAATTGACAACAAGGCTAAAAAAATTATAATCAATTAAAAGTATTAATCAAGAAAATGGAATAAAAATCATTAAATTAGATTCAAATGATCTTTTAATATAAACAATTATTTTTAAAATTTGCCCCAATCCTTAACGTTTTATGGCTACGTGATTAATGTCGTACAAAATGATTCTTTGTTCGTGAACAATTCGTGTTCAACTTGTTAAATAAATAAGCCGAACACAAACTCACTTTTTGAGCTCGTAATATAAACGAGACTCGTTTACACCCCCTACACAAAACGACGTCGAAAGTAATTAGGTATAAATTTTCTTGTTTTGTTGTGGCACATGGACCACGGCTTCCCTCGTGTTCGGCTTGTTTACACCCCTAGGTGTGGTATCGTAATGCAGTTTTTTTTGTTTAGCAAAACTGTTTTTTGTCTGCATTATCGAAAAGCTGCAGTATAAAACTGTGTTTTTCCGTCGGGTTTCGTTAACTATAGCGGCTGTTAAAACGCTACGGTATGACTTTTTCAAAAAAAAAAAAATTCTTATAATAACCACCCAACTTTTTTGAACATCAATTTCTTCTTCAACAGCTTCAAAACTGCTTCTTCAAATAATTGGAGTTACCCGTAACAAAACCTAACATTCATTAATTCAGATGACTTCCGAATGTACATTTTTTTTTTGAATTATAACGGATCATTCAAAAATTTGTTTTGTATATTTTATTAATTTCAAATCAAATAATAAAAATAAAAAAAAAAACATAAGAAAGTAAAATGAGAAAAATGCTACAATAATTCCTTACTCTTTGTAGTGGGTTATTCTAGCTAGTCTAGAGTCTATATAAAATAACAACTTAGTCTTTAGACCATTTAATATGGGTTAAAATAATCCACACTGAGGGCTATTTTAACCCCTTATTAAAAGTCCGAAAATTTGTTTGCTATTTTCATGTACTTTGAGACTAAAATCCTGTCATTTAAATAGCCAGAAAACTATTTTGTGACTCTACTCAAAATAAAATACAATACATTCTAATTTTTATTTTCAGAAAAAGTGAGCTCAAAGAAAAATATGCACTACTAGATCGAACCCATGAACTCACAAAATGAAACCACACCTTAACCACTTCTAATTGGCTCCAAATTTTGCCATTTATTTATTGATGAGTGTCTTGTGATTATTTAATCTTCAAACTTTCTGTCCTCAATTCCACATCTTAAACAGCACCACCCGTGCGTATAATGACATGCATGATCATAATGAGGGCATATCAACGCGTAGTGCAGACTCATTTAGTGGTTAATTATGGCTAATGGTATCCAAGATCTATATAGAGCTTACATCCTGGTGTTTATTGTACTGAGAAAATATTATTGCAATTATGTTTGCATATATTTGTTAAATTTGTTCCAATAGTTATAGGTGATGAAGCAGTAACACTACTTCAGTCTTGCAACTATCTTATCAAATCGCTTCCTCTATTCCTTCCAGTGACAAAAAGGTTTGCCGTAAAGACTATACGTAAATGAATAGAAAAGACCCCACACTGTTGGAATATTTACTATCCTGATTTGTAACTTGTAATTTGGATCGTTGTGTCACGGGCCAAAAGGAAGCCCCTTTATAGCTACTTTCTATTGGTTTGGCCCATTGGGGATGCAAGGACTCTTCCAGATTTTCGCAGTTCGGTGGGCAGCCTAATGGGCTGGGTAGGCCCGTTTGTATCGTATTATTGCTTTCTGTCCGATAGGCTCGTGTACCCTGCCGGTTCGGATGGGCCCGCTTACATAAATGCTAATTGTGGAGGAAGCCACCTTTTTTTTTAACCCAAAAAAAAAAACAAATTGTAATTAGTTTTTAGTTGTTAACCCAAAAAAAAAAAAACAAATTGTAATTAGTTTTTAGTTGTACATATTTATAGCATTAAAAATTTTCATATCACCAAAAAATACTATTATTTTAATTTTTAAAATATAAAATATGTATTTTCATGAATAAAAAGGATGTCGTGTATTTAAAAATAAAAGTTAAGGTATTAAAAAGCCTTCAGGTTAATTATATAAATATATGAGAAATTTCATGATATGTAAGAATGCAACATATGGCTACAGCAATTATGCAAGAACTTCTTTCCTTTATTTTTCAATGAAATTTCATTCAAAAGTTGGCTTAAAAAGCCTTCAGGTTAATTAACAGTTATTTACAACATTGTGTTTATCTGTAATTAAGTTTAATTAATCACTTATTAATCATAATGAAACCAAAGATTTAATATTAAGTTATGAATGTGAAGCCCATTTTACAATCAATCCGAAGCTCTTAAATCAAATATATCCAAGCTGATTTTGCTCTGGTGGCACAAAAAATTTTTCCATACGAACGCATGCAAAGATGCATGCGGTGTCCGATATCGACCGTCGATCACCGCAAAGATGTATTTCGGTGAGCCCCACTTTCAACTTTTTTTTTTTAAAAAAAAATTGTTATTGCGGTGATAGACGGTAGAGATCGGACACCGCATGCATCTTTCGAAACAGCCAGTTATTGCGGTGATAGACGGTGGAGATCGGACACCGCATGCATCTTTCGAAACAGCCAACTGGTTTATCTGAATAAGCAGCAGTTACCCAATCAACCCCTAAGCTTTCAACTAACAATCTAAAATAACTTGCTAAAAACTTATACCTTTGCCATTATTTATATTTTCGAGTTGAATATAGACGTGAACATTGCCCGTTAACTGGCCTTTTAAACATAGGATCCGTTTGGGACATGGTGCGGTGGTGGTGTGACACTGAACCGAAATTTTGTCTGTTTGGGTGAACTGTGTTTTAACAACTTTTACAAAATGTTGCCGCTAAAATCTGTGTTTTCCTTCCAATCCTGACTAGCTGCGGTGACAGCTTACTAGTAGCAATCCGTCTTTTTCAAAAAAAAAAAAAGCCATCACGATTTTTTGAACATTAAATTATTTTTAAACAATTTCACAACTATTTTTTAATAAATTATAATTTCTCAGATAGATTCTTAGTCGGTAGAATTATTCTTGTAGCAACTTTCTATATGTGTAGAGAAATTACTTACTTAGGTTATATATAAAAATCAAATTTTACAGAAAATAATTTTATTTACTTCATTTTCAAATAAATGCAATATCCAATAATCAATCAAATTTTTCATTGTACTATTCCCAAGAAAAAATAATTTTTTAAAAATTTATATTAATAAATTTTAGCCGAATAATCTAGTTCCAATTATTTCCTTGTCTTGGCCTGCATTACCAAAGAACGCAGCCAAGCACCTCATTTTAAATCATTATTTTGCCGCAGCCCTCAATTGACAAAACATGAGAGGACGAACCCATCTGACTAGATATGACTTTTTTTAACAATTTTTAAATAACAAACATTTAATTTCAGGCAATTAATTCAACTTTTACTTTCTTTAAGCGGTGATCGTCATTTTGAATCAAAGCTTTTTTGTCGTAACATGTATTCACTTATAAATAAAGATAAATTTGGTAACTGTTATATGACTTCTATTTTAGCATAATTTTAATTTGATAATTCTTTTCCCTTTTATTAAAATGGTTAAAAAAAATTAAAATTTTGGAAAGATGTAAATTTAAAGAAATGATTTATATTATTAGTTTAAATTACCAATAAATATAAGGGGCATTCTCTTACATACCATCCAATTCTTATGTATTTACATATCTAATACCAAAATTTTATTTTGCTATTTCTATACCATCCAAAATTTTCATATTGTATCTAAACTATCACTCTTTCAATTTTTAAAAAATAAAAATACATTTTTTCATATATATAATTACATAAGAATTGAGAGTTGTATGTATGTTAATCTTCAAAAGAAAAAAAAAAAGAAAAAACATAATTTCTATATTACAAAATAAATTATTTTTAGTTAGATCTTAAGTGCCCACTTACTCTATCATACGCTATATTGATTTAATTTCACAGTCAAAGGAGCGATTAAAATTAGTCACTAATTGAGATTTTGTGGGGCATTTACATACATACCACCCATTTCTTATGTATTAACAAAACTTTCATCAATTTTTTTTCTTTTTTACATTTTTACCGTCCAAATTCTTCCTATCACATCAAAAATATTAATAAGCCGTACGGTACGTATAAATATAAATTAAAATTTAGAGGTATGATTTGTCAATACATCGGAATTGAGTTCTATGTATGTAAATCTTCCTTTTTTTGGCAATCCATCCAAGAACACATTTAGCAGAAGACTCCCAACAGCCATGGCTTCCCCCAAACCTCACGCAGTTCTCATTCCCGAACCAGCACAAGGCCACGTAACACCTCTCTTGCAGCTCGCGAAGATCCTCCACCACAGAGGCTTCCAGATCACCTTTGTCAACTCCGACTACAACCACCGCCGATTTCTCAAATCCCGCGGCCCAACTTCATTGGACGGCATCCCCGGCTTCCGCTTTGCCGCTATTCCTGACGGTTTACCGCCGTCGGAAGACGAAGACGTCACACAAGACATTCCGCAGCTGTGTCTTTCTCAAGCGAAACACTCTGTTGCCCCTTTTAGGGAGCTGCTGCTTCGCCTGAACTCTGACGCTGGAACTCCGCCGGTGAGCTGTGTTGTGGCTGATGGAGTTATGACGTTTGCACAGAGAGTGGCGGAGGAGATGGGGATCCCCGCCGTCGTGTTCTGGACGACGAGCGCTTGTGGTTTCATGGCGTATCTTCACTTCGCTGAGCTGATAAAAAGAGGCTATGTTCCACTTAAAGGTGCGTGCTTGTTTTAATTAGTGTCTGTTTGT